>NC_088915.1:91167500-91350000 GCF_963576675.1 Euphorbia lathyris
GATGAAATTTTAATTAATAATAATTTTCATGAATTTTGATTTTATTTATTAAATTTCCATCAATTAAAGTTATTAGAATAAAAAATTCCTAAAATAAATAACATAGCTCTAATTATTGTAGAAAATAGAAAATTGAATTATTATTTTAATTGTAATCTTTTGAAATGGTTAAATAGGAGATAAAATTATATTACAATAGCTAAATAGAAAATTAAATTATTATTTTAATTGTAATTTTTGGCTAAATAGAAAAATAACTAATATTAAATCCCTACTAAAACTCTTTTTATCTTCCTTTATAATTATTAAAATAATTAAATTTGAAACAATTCATTGTTACCAAAAACAGAAAAGGTAAAGAATCCCTTAATTTAGTGAAGAATCCAGTGACTTATATAATGGAATTGTTTTTTCCCTCCTTCAGAAACTCACTCCTAATTTGTCTTTCTTCTCTTCTCTCCTTTTACTCCCTATTGTGACTCAACGAGACTTTGCTACATAAAGGTATATGTTTTTCAAGTACCCATTGTTCCTATTTAGTTTGATTTCCCTCCTTTTATTGTTTTTCAAGTACTTATGATCCTTATTGTTTCATTTAGAGAGAGATTTATGCTACAATGGTGTTGGTGTTATTTGTTATTGGGGAATTAAGGGCCTAAACATGGTTATTTGGTATTGTTTCCTTTAGAGAATTATGCCACAATTGTGTTGGTGTTATTTGTTGGGGAATTATGTGCTTTTTGTTGAATAGGTAGGAGTTTTTGGGATTCCTAAAATTTGGTGTTCTTCAGATATCAATTGTGTACTTTTAGTTTGATTTTGCACTTGTTTTTCTTATACTGGTTTCCCTATAGATGACTTGTATGCTTGAAACTCATGATAAAGTTGTTGTTTTTTTATAGGTTTTTGTTCTAATGGAGAAAATTACTGACAATATAAAACCAAGCTTTGATGGTCTTCAATCGAAAAATAAACATATTTCTGATCTTGGAAAGTGGATTCAGGACTTCTCTTCGGACTTTAATCCAAAACAAAGACAATTGCATGTGGCTCTAAAAGAAATTGATAGAGTACTTGATTTGAATAGGGGAGAACTGGACTCAGTGCAAAAGGAGCTTGTTGTGAAAAAAATGCAATTGGGTACAATTGATGGAGTGCTTAATTTGAAAAGAGAAGAACTGGACAGTTGTAAGAAGGAGCTCACCATGAAAAAGAACGAATTGAGTACAGTTGAAAAGTCGATAGAAGAACGTATTGGGCAGCTCAAATCAGAAGATATGAAATTGCTTTGGATGGAAGGAAAACTTGAGAAGTGTAGCCAGGACCTTTCTCTGAAAACGGAGCAGTTAGAATCAATGCAGAAGCAGCTTGAAGTGATAGAGAAGGAAGTCCAAAAGGTGAAAACTTATGCTGCAAATTGCAATGAGGAACTTGAGCTGAAACAGAAGGGTTTGGCTATGGTAAAGAGTTTGATAAGTGATTCCAATAGTGAGCTTGAGTTGAAGCAGAAGCAGTTGGAAACACTGCAGGGATTGGCCAAAATTCAATCTACTGAACTTGGCTTGAAAGTGAAAAAGCTGAGTGGAATTGAAAAATCAATTAAGCAGTGTCAGAATAAGCTCAATTGGAAAATGAAGGAATTTTATGAAACACAAGAGTGCCTGAAAGAGCATAATTTGAAACAGAAGCAACTGACTGAAGTCCCGGAAAAGAGTGAGGCGAGTTCAAATGCTTTTTCTTCAAAAGTGAAACATTTTGATTCCATCAAAGCCGTGATTGATGATAACACTGAAGTACTTGCTAAACGGAAGTATGACATCAGTAATTGCTCCAGAGTGCTTAAATTGAAACCGAAACATCTCGATTCAGTTGCTGAAGAGGTTGAATCTAAAGAGAAGCAGCAAGATGCAACAAATAAGGCTGGCAAGAAGAGCTCTGCAGAGCTAAAAAAGAAACTGACAGAGGTGGAGTTTCTTGATACTCAGCTCTCATCAAAAGTTGGATGGACAAAGAAGAATTTAGTTTCTGTCCAAAAGCGTATAAAATGGCTTACTGAAAAATATAGATCAAAAGAAGAAGATTTCAATTCACTCAAAGCAACAAGGAGAACATATTTTAAAGATCTTGAATTGGAAGTGAGGGAATTCAATGCTATTCGAGAATCCATTAGAGAGCGAAATGAAGAACTTGCATTGAAGGAAAAGTTACTGAAATCAATCCAAATGTCCATCACAGAGAGAAGTAAGCAGCTCGAACCTATGAAGGAAGAACTTCCAATTGAGAGTACAATTACTCAGCGCCAGTACCGGGATGGATTGATATTCGAAGGTAAGAGAAAGCGTGCTAGGACAGGTACAACCTATTCACATAATTATGCTACTGTTGGATCTAAGAGATTGTAGTTTTGAATCCATGGATGCTGCTGAAAGAGATTGTAGTTTTGCTAGAATATAAAGTTTTATCAAATGCTAATTTAGATTGGAGAAACAGCTTAAAAAAGCAACGAACTATATATATGTGTGTGTTTTGGTGTGTCGGTGGTAGAGTAAAATTTATCCGTTGTTGGAGGTCTCTAATACTTAACAATTGAGTGAATCATGTTTTCCAATTTATGCATCCTTTTCTATGTTTGGACAACATTTTTAATATTCAATTACTAATTGAACTAATTGATTTGCATTTATGTTGTTTGAATCTGACAATAGGAAATGTGATTCTGATGTTAAGGTAGCATAGTCAAATATATTGAAAGGATTAAAGGTAAAATGAAGCTGATAATCCCAGTTGGTAGAATTATGTGCAAAGTTGTATGCCAAAATCCCAATATTATATGGCTGCTGTAGCTGGAACTCCTTACTGCATACTGTCATGGAACCGATTGAACTAAAAGCTCGAACTGATAGTTAAGGTCCAATCATATATCTTATATTAATCTCTTAACCGAAATTGGATTTCCTCCGCCTAAACCACCAATCCTGTGGTGTGACAATCTCAGTGCTGTGTATTTAACAGCTAATCCTGTTTTTCACAACAACAGCAAGCACTTGGAGATAGATTTCTACTTTGTTCGTGATCGGGTACGTTCTAAAGCTCTCGTGGTTCGATATATATCCACTACAGATCAAACAAAAGATGTCCTTACAAAACCATTACATCGTGGGAGGTTCTCTATTCTTCGGGACAAGCTCACTGTTCGGTCTCGCCCAGTTTCGCTTGTGGGGGGGTGATAAGACGCAAATCCTATCCCTAACCGACTCTGTTCTATTTGTAGTATTTGACTAGGACTCTAACTCTCACGATGTACAAATCTAGTTTCCATAGGATTCAATATCTCACTTGTATAAATAGATGTATTCTGAATAATAACATACGATTGAATTCTCCCAAAATATTCATTGTTTTACATACATACAATGCTCCTAAATTCACATATTTGCTGCCATCCGCATCCCCTTGCCCAACCTATATTAAGGGAAATGTAACCTTAAAGCAGCCCTTGTAAGCCATCAACACAAACCAAAGGAGCCATGCTTGAAACCCAAATACAATGCTCCACTCACTAGAATCAACTCTCCTACTGCTATCAACTGCATTTCGTTTGACACTCTTATTGCTGCATTAAACGAAATTTGTAAATTGGAGTTTCACTCATTCAACAAACCTATCCAATGTGCACACATTAAACTCATTCAACAACCCTATTCAATTAAAAAATGTGACAGTGTGCCAAACATTGAAATTTTAATTCGAATGCTAAATAGCTTACGATACAGAGAGGACTGACAGCAAGACTACAAACTCATTAGTTGGCTATTTAACATCAAATTAGTTTGAGTTAATATTCCATTATGAAAGGAAGATTAATTGAATTACCAGATATATCATAAGTGCAAAAGAAAATTTCATATAAAATGATAGAAAAACAACATTCAACCAATTGGAGATACCACCAATTGCTTTTATAGTGGTTGAGCATTGTCTTTGCCTTTTTCTGATAATCCTAGTTGGTAGTAAAATGAGTAGAATTATGTGCAAAGTGTTGGCTAGTTGTATGCCAAAATCCCAAAATATATAGCTGCTGCAGCTGGAACTCTGCATACATAAAATGCTCCTAAATTCGCATAT
Organism: Euphorbia lathyris; assembly: GCF_963576675.1. NCBI lineage: Eukaryota > Viridiplantae > Streptophyta > Magnoliopsida > Malpighiales > Euphorbiaceae > Euphorbia > Euphorbia lathyris. The sequence goes on from NC_088915.1 coordinate 91,171,626, forward strand.
GATATGCCCCTATTTGCTGCCATCCACAGTCCCCTAGTTCGTTTGAAACTCTTGTGCTACACCAACCATTTTCATTTTATCATTAAATTGTACCCAAGCTGCTGCTGATCATAAGCAGAGTTGGCATGCATCAGCTGCTGCACATTGGCTGGGGTTGGATTGATCAGCTTCTCTCCATCGGTCGGGGTTGGATTCAGTAGGTGGTGAGGATTTGCTGAGGCCGGATTCATCAGCTGCTGGGCAGGATAGTTGGTTTCATCAACTGCTGTAAATTGGTAGAAGATTGAGTGAGAGGCATATTTTGTGAGGATTGATTGAGTGAGAGGTCGGCCTGAGAGCTTTCAAGTTCAGCAACTGGGAATTTGCTATAAGAAATCTCTAAACTTAGTACATTGGAATATATTCCTGAAATTAAATTGACATACTGCAGATGAAAATAAACACCTGGAGGAAACTTATCAGAATCTTTTGCATTTGTTTGAGATGGCACATCTTGACAATATGAGACTTCTCAACTCAAGGCATTGATTAATTGTTCCTTCTCAAGGCATTTCAAACAATGTACCAAATAGTCGCAAAAATATAGCAACTCGTATCACTAGTTTATTACTAAATGCGTTATAAATACAAAACACATAAAAGAAATAAGAACTAGTCAATATGCAAGAACAACCAGCAATTTCAATCCTCATCTATGTGAGCTAGGTTTCAATCGAGTATCTCTAGACTCTCTAGAAAAATATACCAGTTCTTTTGGTAAGCATTAATTGTTTGAAATGCATTTAATCTGCAGTTTCCAGTTGGTTTTTCATATTCTTTTGAGTTAATCTTCATTAAGGGACAAAAGGAAGAAAGTAATTCATTCATTACTCCCAAGACATGATAACATATAGATATTTTCCTTGTCTATATTGCATGTTTAGCAACTGATCTATCTCAGCTATGCTCTGTTCATGTCTTCAGTTTTATGAAGAGGAACATTAAACATTGGTGAGCTATATATTGCCTATTTAGTAGCTGAATTTAACTTCACTTTGATCTGTCTCAGTCATGGATTACATGGATTCTTATATGAATGATCCAATTCTTTGCCTTGAAAGTCTTGTGTCATTAGGTTGTGGAGCATAGTTGTTGAAAGACCAACAAAATAACATATCTACATTGTTGTGTTCATTTCATTAGAACTTTTGACGGTATACTCATGGATTACTATACCAGGTGAATTAGCGAAAGTTTTGTATTCTGGCATCAGCCTTTCATTCCATGATGTGGTTGCTAATTTGGAGCAGAGTTAGTCTGTTACAGAAAAATACAGATGGTTCACCGTCGATTTGTTAGATTGAATACATTTTCTATAGTAATTGACTATTAGTTATTCATGTCATTGACTAGTTTGTTCATGTTTTCCATCTCTCAAGGTCAAGCGATACAACTATAGAATGACTTGTACCTTAAGCATTGGTGAAATATATAGCGCCTATTTAGTTGCTGAATTTATACTTTTCACAAAAGAATTTTTCAGAGCATAATGAAGTGGTACATGTAGATTGACAATTAATTAGTTGTTATGACTTTGTTCCATTCGAGTACTGAAACTTGACTCTTCATAATGCATTAGTTGTTATGGACTGCTGTTCTTTTGCATTCTTTATGTACAAAGAATTTGATCCAAGTAATATCCCATCATGTTCTGAAAATATGTTCAGTCTCTCATCTATTAAGAAACAAGACTTCTTTCCAAATTAGCAAGCACATCAGTCTACTAGTGCCTTCCAGCTCAATTGCCTCTGCTTCATTTAAGTCCAGCAAGCCAACGAAAGGATCCAAAGTTGTAGAAATCACTCTTTTCAGTGTACACATACTCAGGATTAATATAACTAACTGTTTCTGCTACATTATTTGGCTCGTTGTCTGTTTCAGAAATTCTTGTTCTTCAATTAACATGGAGCAAGATGTTCAAACATTGGATATTTCTGGGAATTATTGGAGGGACTGCAATCAATCTCTCTAGCCACATCCAATATGCGATCTTGATCCTCGTTTTCCATATGTTGATCATAGTGTTATTCCTTTGAGAGCATTGTTCTTGTCATGTAAATTTCCACACAGACCTTCATTCTCTACATATTCATAAATTAAAAACTTGCCTTTCCATCTTTACAAGACTCAAAAAAACCTAACCAAATTCTCCTGATAAGATTTCCATTTCGGATCTAAAATGACTTTCATTCAATTTAGAAACTTATACACACCTCTCTTAATCACTACTTCAAGGCCATGTAGAAGTGTCCCATTAAAAACCTCACCAAAGCTCCCTCTGCCAATCATGTACTCATGCGAGAAACCATTGGTCGCATCTGTGTAAATCATTCGGCTCAAAAGAAAACACAATAGGCCAAATGGACACAGTTGAAAGAGGAGGAGAAATCATAGTTCTCATAATTATTTAGAAAGTAAAAAACAAAAGGGTTCGTTTTGAAATATTAGGATTTGAATCAAATCCTGACCTTTTACAGCAAGCAATGTCGTCAAATCCCAAGTTGTGTCATTTCATTTCATTACATACCAACCTTAAAGAGAGAACTAAAACCCAAAACCAACTTTGTTCTAAGCTTTCATTTTCATATTCACGGTGTAGACTTCAATTAGATATAAACCTATTCATGATTCTCATTTTTTATTGATTGGGTCCATTGCGCCTAGTCTATTGTAGAAGTTCTCACTTAATAGTTAGTTATCATCTATATATTATATAATATAAAACAGTAACGATGGAACTGAGGTGTCACTTCCTCCTTTTTTAGTGATAAAAAATTTAATATATTAATTTTAATTTTATTATATATATTTATCTATAAAAAGATTATTTTATCCGTACTATATCTAAGAGTTCTACATAATTTAAATTAATCCCTAAAATCTCTCTAATTCTCTACACATCTATATATAATATAAAACAGTAACGATAGAACTGAGGTGTAACTTCCTCCTTTTTTACTGATAAAAAATATAATATATTAATTTTAATTTTATTATATATATTTATCTATAAAAATATTATTGTATCCGTACTATATCTAAGAGTTCTACAGAATTTAAATTAATCCCTAAAATCTCTCTAATTCTCTACACATCTATCTATATATAATATAAAACAGTAACGATAGAACTGAGGTGTCACTTCCTCCTTTTTTAGTGATAAAAAATTTAATATATTAATTTTAATTTTATTATATATATTTATCTATAAAAAGATTATTGTATCCGTACTATATCTAAGAGTTCTACAGAATTTAAATTAATCCCTAAAATCTCTCTAATTCTCTACACATCTATCTATATATAATATAAAACAGTAACGATGGAACTGAGGTGTCACTTCCTCCTTTTTTAGTGATAAAAAATTTAATATACTAATTTTAATTTTATTATATATATTTATCTATAAAAAGATTATTGTATCCGTACTATATCTAAGAGTTCTACAGAATTTAAATTAATCCCTAAAATCTCTCTAAGTCTCTACACATCTATATCTATATATAATATAAAACAGTAACGATGGAACTGAGGTGTCACTTCCTCATTTTTTAGTGATAAAAAATTTAATATATTAATTTTAATTTTATTATATATATTTATCTATAAAAAGATTATTGTATCCGTACTATATCTAAGAGTTCTACAGAATTTAAATTAATCCCTAAAATCTCTCTAATTCTCTACACATCTATATATAATATAAAACAATAACGATGGAACTGAGGTGTCACTTCCTCCTTTTTTAGTGATAAAAAATTTAATATACTAATTTTAATTTTATTATATATATTTATCTATAAAAAGATTATTGTATCCGTACTATATCTAAGAGTTCTACAGAATTTAAATTAATCCCTAAAATCTCTCTAATTCTCTACACATCTATATCTATATATAATATAAAACAGTAACGATGGAACTGAGGTGTCACTTCCTCATTTTTTAGTGATAAAAAATTTAATATATTAATTTTAATTTTATTATGTATATTTATCTATAAAAAGATTATTTTATCCCATATATCTAAGAGTACTACAAAATTTAAATTAATCCCTAAAATCTCTCTAATTCTCTACATATCTATCTATATATAATAGAAAACAGTAACGATGGAACTGAGGTGTCACTTCCTCCTTTTTTACTGATAAAAAATATAATATAATATATGATATATTAGTTTTTATTTTATTATTATATTTATCTATAAAAATATTATTTAAAGTAAATGTGAAAATCAAATAATAATATTTAATTTATATAACACATTTGTATCATTAATTGTAATTATTAGATTATATTTTTATTAATATTTATATATTAAGATGAATCCGTGCATCGCACGGACCAAAAACTAGTTAACACATGTACAATTAGTGATGAATATCCATGCATTAATTTATTATATTGCTTCATAACATAGTAGATTCTTCGGACAAATAGACCATTAAATTGTCCAATACGTCCGATATAGTTCAAAATAGGGCTAGAGATGCATAAGGAACTTTTTCAGAATGTCAAATTGATCATCATCACCGAATTTTAAATAATATATATATATATATATATATATATATATATATATATATATATATATATATATTAGTGAGTGTATTGCTAATCTTCAACAATAATATTATGTAATATGAGAGATTTTACATTTATGACGTCAACATTGTGTTGGCTCTGAATTTACAAACTTCGAGTTGAATTAGAGTATAAAGCTTATTGGGCAATTCAATTCTTGAACTTTGATCCTAAGTAAGTGGGTGAGGATATGCAACAAGAAATGTACCGGGTTAGAAGAGTTTAGATTATATGCCTATGAAAACGCCAAGCTTTATAAGGAAAGAACTAATTCATGACAAAACCATTCATGCGGAGGAATTTCATCCCGATCAACAAGTGTTTTTGTATCATTCTTGTCGTAAACCTTTTTCGGGCAAGCTAAAGACTCGTTGATCCGGACCTTTTGCAGTTTTTCTACGGCTACATCACCCATTTAATTTTTTTTAATGTTAAAAATACAAAATAATGTAATAAAAGATAGACAATGTATAAAAATTGGAGTGGTTAAGTATGTATTAAGCCAAAATGTAGTATGCTCTCGTAGTGCATTGGATCCCATTCATTCTTGGGAAAATTACACAGAAATTCATCTTTTAAAAATTATTTACAAGTGTCAAATCATAATTTTGGATTATGTTAAACTAGTAAAATCGATACTTTTAATATATTTTAAGTATTAGAATTTATAAATTAGAAGTCTAGAATATATTTTCGAGGGTTTATGATTTATGAATTGGAGTCTAGAATTTTTAAATTATGATATAAAATCATAATATATAGAGAATAATGATTTACTAAGAATTAAATTTAGTGATATGGTTTAATTATAATTTTGTACTTAATTATAATATTCATGTATTTGTCCCCGTATATATTATTGACTTAGGTTAATTCAGGCCCAAAATATAGTGAAAGACTTGGCTAAAGGCCCATATATCAAGAACTTCTCTCTCATCGCCAATTTGGAAACTTCAATTTGAAAATTCAAAATGTACAACTCCGCATAAAAGGTAATCACAAAGTTCGGGGTTCCAAACCATAAATCGCGTCAAGTTTAAGGATGTATCTCTACATTAAGCTTAACTTTTAGTTTCCACTAAAATCACTAATTTTTTTTGTGTGTGAAGGCCAATTTTTTTATTTATCAGACCCAAACCACGGAATACTATAAAATTGCACTTCAATCCTATATAAAGCGGGTAAATTACACCCATAGCCATTAAACTTTACCCATTTTCATATTATGGCCTCTAGACTTTATTTCTTTCCAGTATGGTCGCTGAACTTTACACTTTTTAACAGGGTAAATTACACCTATGGCTACTGAACTTTATTCATTTTCATATTATAGCCACTGAATTTCATTTCTTCCCGGTATGGTAGTAGCTTCACACTTTTTAACGCTGGTGGCCACTCAACACCTTAAAACGATCGTTGACGGCTAAAAATAAAAAATCCAAAGCCTTAACAATATTCTAAAGAACTTTAATTCTTGAAAATTTCCGTTTTGAGGTTATTTAGGTGTTGTTTGGTTACGAGAGAGAAAATGAATTTTTAGAGAGAAAAAGCTCCAAAAAATGAGGTTTTCGAAAATAAAAAATGTGGTTTTATGGTAAATTGTTCTGAACAACTTTAATTCTTGAATATTTTCATTTTGAGATCGTTAACAATCGCTAACTGTCATTTTGAGAGGTTAGTTAATATTGAGTGGCCACCAGTGTTAAAAAGTGTAAAGTTCATTGGTCATACTGGGAAGAAATGAAGTTCAATGGCCATAATGTGAAAATTGGTAAAATTCAGTGACCATGGTTGTAATTTACCCTTTTTAACACCGATGTTTTGTGGCATTGAATGACCACCGTTGTTAAAAAATGTAAAGTTCAATGGCCATAATGTGAAAATGGATAAAATTGAGTGGCTATGGATGTAATGTACCTTATATAAAGTTGGTTCACAAATGATTCTATAAAACTGCACTTTTTTTTTTCTTATAATTTCATTAGATTAAAACACAACAAGTACAACAAAGAAACACAGTAAGGAATCAAACCTTAGAGCATCTCCAATAACCTCTTAAATTGGCTCTTAAGTTAAAATTTGAGGAGGGAGGTTAAAAATCAACTCCAATAGCCTCCTCATCCTCTCTATTAATAGAGAGCCTCTCTTCACCTCTTAGTGACTCTTAACTCATTTTTTATTAATAATTTATTATTAAGGATTCTCTCTCCTTTCACTATTGGTAGATAGAACAATAATTAATTATTGATTTGTCTCTCTCCTTTCACTATTGGTTAATATAACAAAAGTTAATAACTTTAATAATAAAATAATAAATAGAGAATGAATATAAAGAGTATTGTTGGAGATGATATGTATTAGTAACTCTTAAATCACTAAAAGTCAATTTTTTATATTATTTTTAGGGAGTGAACTAAGAGTCTGTTGGAGATGCTCTTACGAGATCTACAAAGAGACTAAACTGACTACAAAGAGCAAAATAGGTCATAAAGGCATAAAAAACACAACCATAACAAAACATATATTTCTCATAAATCGAAATCTGCAGAAAAGTAGATGCAATCCAATCTTCAATATTTAAGCCATTTCGAATATTCGGATCTGAATCATTTTTGTTGATGCAACCACGTAGATCTATTAATCCACGGACAAGATAAATCGTTTCCGTTCTTGCTAAATTCGAAAAAGGTATAAATGAAAGAATAATAGAAAGCAGATATAATTCAGACGGATGAAGAGATCCGATAAAATATATGGAAATCGACTAAAAAGAAAAAAGTAACCAAATAAAATACATAAAATCTAACCCGGAGTGGGGTAGGAAGAAGGAAGAAAAACTTCCATTTTCCTACTCAAAGTAAATCGTCAAAAGAAGAAAACTTTAAAAACTTCACAAATGATGAAATTTGGAGAGAAAATGAGAGAAGAATAGTGGAAAGAACCGAAGAGAGGGGCAGTTATTAATTTTGCAGAGAAGGGACGAAGCAGTTCCTGCATAAAGTGTTCCACCAACGATTCGATTCCGAATTCTTCACATCTTGCTTGTTCTTTATTCATGTTTTTTTTTTTAAATTTTGAAAAAGTTTCTAAATTTTACACTATTATTATTTTTTCCATCAAAATAACCATAATTTAATTAAAAATTACTATAAAGATTTACAAATTTTGTAATTATTACAGTAAAAGTACGGCTAAATAATAATCAGATTCATAAATTTTATTGCTTTTATAGTTTTTAATTTTATACTTTCATGCATTTGAATATTTATAAATCTACATTTGTAATTAAGATTGACTTGAGTGGTTAAGAGCATCAAGTCGTTTAAAGTCCATATCTTTTATCAATACTAACCATTTAATTCTTTTTTTAGTTTTTTTTAGATTTTTAACTAAACATATCTTAGCTTTCGAAATAGCCATGGTAAATACAAAATGGTCACGTTACTCTGTTATTTTCTATTTTTCTCTTTATATTAAATATAACGGTTAAAAATCTAGAAAAAAATAGATAAAAGAACCAAATTGTTAATATTGATAAAAGATAGAGATTTTATAATATGTTTTTCAAAATAAAGAGACCAAACAGTGTATTAAGTAAAAAGGATGAGAATAATAAATTATTTACCTTAAATATTTACTTAAAGTGTTATTTACAAGTTCAGTGAATACTTTAAAATAGCATGATGAATCCTTAAGTGAATACTTTAAATATTTAAAGTATTCACTTAAGTTCAGAATAATAAGACGTCCTTAAAATTAGGGTTTTGCTATTCGTCGTCTCTATTTTCCTTACCGTCGCTTCCTGTTTGATATTTTTGCCCTTTTCATTTTTCATTCAAAAAAGTGAAATTCTCTCAACCACAAAGAACAAAACGAAGAAAAATCATGCTTCCAAAACAAGGAAAAATAATTGAACATCTAAGTTTCGAATTTACCAATAATCTGAAATTTAACGAATTTAACTTGAAACGGAATTTTTTTTCCGTTGAATTTGCACTAAACGGGTAGCCCATACGGTCCGGTCCATGGACCGATAGCATGAACTACCCTATTTCACCTAGGCAAAACGGGTGGGCTACCCGTTTTGCCTAGGCAAAATAGGGTAGCCTACCCGTTTTGCCTAGGTGAAAACGGGTAGGCTACCCGTTTTCCTTTAGGGAAAATAGATTTATTTATTTATTTTAATTATAATAAATATTAATTATAGATAAATTACGTATTAACGCGTGCAATACATAATTTACGTATTTTTTATTTCCAATCAATAATTTATATATACGTTTTTTCTATCCAGTCAATACATAATTTACGTATAATTAAATTTACGTTCTAAAAGGTAAATAAATATAATTTACCAAATAAAAATTAATTGGACACTTCAATACGTATTTTTTATTTCCAATCAATACATAATTTATCTATAATTAATATTTATTATAATTTACGTATAATTAAATTTACGTTCTAAAAGGTAAATAAATATAATTTACCAAATAAAAATTAATTGGACACTTCAATACGTATTTTTTATTTCCAATCAATACATAATTTATCTATAATTAATATTTATTATAATTAAAAAATAAATAAATAAACCCATTTTTTTCTAAAGCAAAACGGGTAGGCTACCCTATTTTGCCTAGGTGAAATAGGGTAGTTCATGCTATCGGTCCATGGACCGGACCGTATGGGCTACACGTTTAGTGCAAATTCAACGGAAAAAAAATTTATGTTTCAAGTTAAATTCGTTAAATTTCAGATTATTGGTAAATACGAAACTTAGATGTTCAATTATTTTTCATTGTTTCGGAGGCATGATTTTTCTTCGTTTTGTTCTTCGTGGTTGAGAGAATTTCACTTTTTTAAATGAAAAATGAAAAGGGCAAAAATGTCAAACAGGAGGCGACGGTAAGGAAAATAGAGGCGATGAATAGCAATCCACTAAAATTACAAGAATCAACCAGTTAATTTAAACCAAATTCAAATGTCACTTATTTATTAAGCCAAAATCTGAAACAAAATTTAGTGTCTTGATTTGACTTGGCGCAATGTACCGTTTGTATTTTGCACCAGATAGTGTTGAAAAAGTAACCCAAAAATGACAACAATATTTAAATATCTACATTTATCAACAAATATCTACAGATATCAACAAATATCGACAAATATCGACATTGTCGGGGAAAAATCTGAAACTGATATTCCAACCCAAATCCACAATGCCATTGTTTTTGGGGTTCATATGACTATGAAAAACATGAAAAAGGAAGAGAACCAATATATATTGAGACGAGATTGCTGGAAAAAGAGTCGCTTTCTTCCTCCTATTCCGTTCATCGTTCGCCTTCTTCTCCTCCTCTTCCTATCGCCGCCATTCACTTCTCCTTTTTTCTCCTCGTCGTTCGCTTCTCCTCCTTTTCCTATCGCCACCTTTCGCTTCTCCACCTCTTTGAGTGTGCCGCCGTCGCTTCTCGTTCTTGCTCCTCTTCCTATTGCAACGTTTGATACGTTAGAGAGATGAAGTTCTGTTAAGGAAGAAGATGAGGGTAAACTTGGAAGTTACTTATTGAAATGTGTTAGATTTGGTTAGTTTTTCAAAATGAGTTAGAAAAGAAAACTAACACCTTAAAAGGTGCTAGTTTTGTAATTCTCCCCATTTTTGTTCTGAACTTATCCTAAAAGCTTAGTTAACCCTTAAAATTTTTAAAGTGTTTTGATAGTCTCTCAACTTTTATAAAATATCCAGTTAGCTCCTTAAACTTGCATAAAATGTAATCAATTAATCACTCGGTTGTAAAAAAGTAAGTTAAATGTGAAAAATGTGTTGCACGTATCTAAAAAAAGTAAAACAACTAAGGTCAAGGTATGTGATTCTAATATTAGAAAAAAAAATGTGTTATACACTGCAAAAAAGGGATCTATTACGACACCTTTTTAGCGACGCTATTCAGTATGCGTCTCGATATTTTTAAATTTAGCCACACTTTTGTATTTATGTCGTATTTTATTATTACTTAACGATGCTTTTTATTATTTGATGGCATTTAAAAAAAATTAACCACGTTTTTAAAAAATGCGTCGGTATTTTTTTAAATTTAAAGACGGTATAGAATCTGTGTCATGAGAAAGTGTCTCGATAGTTTTTATTTAAATATTTTTTTATTTTTTTATCCCGTATCTAAAAATTCAGCTACGCTTTTTTATTTTTGTATGACATTTTATAACACTTAATGACACTTTGAATTTTTTATTGGCACTTTTAAAAATTTAACTACATATTTAGAAAACAATGTAAGTATTTTTTTTTTAATTTATAGACAATTTGAGTTTTGCGACAATAAAAAGTGTCCTAATATTTTTTTAGTAGAAGACGTTTTGTAGTTTTGTCCCCATATTAAAAAATTCGACAACGCTTATTCTATGTGTGTCATAAATTAAATCCAATTTTATGTAAATTGTGTCTAAAAATAGAAAATTTACGTAAAACTCGATTTTTTTTTGTGAAATCAATAAGTTTTTATATAACTTTACATAAATTAATTCCAATTTAGTAAATTATGTCAAGAAAATTAATTACTACTATTTTAAAAAAAACCTATTTTATTTCTCTTTTTTACATAGAAAAATTATTCTTCATTTGTTTAATGATATATTTTATAGTTAATATTGTTTTTTTATATATTTATGAAAACCCTTTTTCTTTTCTTTTTTTAAACAAAAAACCTCTTTTCGTTATTTATGTAAATAAAAAAATTACATCAACAGTAAGAAAAAAGAGAAATTAAATTAACATATTCTATAATCCATTATTGGTTGTGGGTTAAAACGTGGTCCACGATTTTAAAACATAATTTAGGAGGATATGATTGGGGTTAGCTTTCCTAGGCTAATCCCAGGTTAATTGTTCTTTAGTTGTCTTTTCCTTTCTTGTTTCTACCAAAAAAAAAAACATAATTTGGGAAAAGTAAACCTAATCACCCCCAATTACTAACCTAATCTTTCATCCCTTCCTCTTATCCCTTTTACTCCTTCATCTTCCATGTATAGCCGCCTCATTCCATGGTCAGCGAAATTTAATTCAGCTATTCTCTTCAAGGTTTGTATCTCTCTATCTCTCTCGGAATTCCTCTTTCAATTTCGCTTCCAATTTTAAGAACTAAATTAGCGAGACCCATGAAACAAGATGCTTTTGTACGGCAGATCAAGATTAGGTAAGTTGAACGAATTATCTTTTTCGATGTGCAACATTTAGTTATATGAGTTACTTTGTATATCAGTTTCCATTTTTTAGTAGGCACAATATGTCCAAGTTAATGAATGATGTTTTGAGTTTTTGATTCTTTGAAGTATGATGAAAATTGAAGCCTCAGTCAGGCGAAATCTGAGGCTGCTATGGAAGCTCGAAAGAAATCTCCACCTGGCAATGTGTGGTTGGGAAAGTCTTGTAGGAAGAATTGGTATGTGATTATCTCATTTTAGTCCTATACTGAGTTCATAATTCATTTATCTTGTATTTGTATTGATTTACTATGCTAATTTTTGTCTCCTTTTTTTATTTTTGTAGTGGAGGAAGAGAATCCGAAATCCGCATTAAATCTTAACTGCTCAAGCTTCAGATTTGGTTATTTGTAGATTGATATCTATTCAAATATGTATTTTTTTTATTCGGGATCTTTGTAATGATTTTCTGTGTACATTTTTTTTCATAAAATGTTGTATTCTTTTATTGACATTCAGGTGGTTGTTCATGTATATTTTTTCTTTCGGTGTTCCATTTGAAATTGAATTAATATTATTAATATAAATAATTCATATAGAAATGTCTTAGTTTTCGAGATGTTAAAAAAATATGTCCTTAAAATATAATAGACTTTTACTTAGTTAAATGTAGGTATTTATATAATCTAATGTCCGAGTTTGGAGATGCTTTTAAATTAAAATGTCGACATGTTTAAGACACTATGAATTTTTTTGTAGTGAAAGAATGACGTAAGAAAAACTATGTGTCTTGAATTTTGCAACGCTTTATTTAAACGTACTAGAAATTTTGAAAAATAAATATAAATAAATTGGAAAAAATCGCGACGTTTAAAATATAAGCGCCGGAAGCATGACGACATTTGTATGCAAAATGTCGTTGGCTATAATTTACCCACACAAGGGTAATGCGTCGTTAAATTTAACGACACGCGATTTAACGACACTTGTGACGACACTTTAAAAAGCGTGGGTAAACCTTTAGAGACACTGAAAAGTGTCGTTAAGCATAAATTTTAGCGTCGTAATAGACCTTTTTTTTGTAGTGATAGTTGAATAAGTAAGAACTTTCTTTTTAATATGTTTTAATCTATTTTGTGAATTATGTAATAACATTTTAAGGCACGTACAACACATAATCTGTATTTAATTTAATTTTTTTTACAACCAAATGATTAATTGATTACATTTTATGCAAGTTCAGGGAGAGAACTGAAGATTTTATATAAGTTTAATGGACTAGCTAAACACTTTGAAAGTTTAAGAGACCAATTAAACTTTTTGGACAAATTGAGAAGACAAATGATATATTAAGCATGTTTAAAATCATGGTAAAAGCTATGAACAAAGTAAGTCTTACTTTGTATGTTTTCACCATTGGATTAATTTTACACTTCATCATCTAATGGTGAAAACACACCAAACAAGACTCACTTTGTCAAAAATAAAGTAACCACAAAAGGCACCTTAAAATCATTATTATCCTCTTTTTTTAATTTAGAAAAGTAATAAAAATATAGTTATTACCTACAAACATATTCCACTCTCCCATAATTTTATATATAATCTTTAATAGATAGTAAAATTAAATGTAACTTATAAATACATTATAGGAACTCAATATAATATTAACGAACTTTTTGAAGATTAATGTTAATATGTTAATCGAAAAATGACATAAAAGATTTAGAAACATTACCATATCCTGTTAGATTTTTAAATGTCGCCAATGACATAGGTACATAGTAAAATTGCATTTAATCTGAAAATACAATACAAAATGAACACTAACCCGATTAGATTGACACGATTCTGATATGAAATTTTAGAATTGGGTTAAGGTTTACTTATTTGACACTAACCCGTTAATTGACACAACACACATCTGATAACTGTCATCCCAGAGTTATGTTGCTTATGCATGCCTTCCACTATTAGGTCCCTAACAAACCTAAAAAGTTGGTTTTTGACATCTGACATATTATTTTGTAATTTTTGCTTCCTGACTTATCCAAAATTGATGAAATCTTAACCAATGTTTATGGTTGAGATTAAGGCCGAGTATGGATATTGAAGATTCTTGAACCGAACCGAATACTCGAATAAAATGATCCAGAATTGAATTGAATTGAACCTTTGATTTTTTAGGACCGAACAGAATTGTACGGTTGAATTAATCAGGTACAATTCTAGAGATTTTCAAATTTCTGATATTACTGAATAAATATGTTGGAAATTCTAGAACCGTGCCGAATATCCAAAAAAACAATTCAGATCCGGATTGAATTGTTGACTTTTTCTTTTGGACCGAATCGAATTGTACCCTTGAATTTATTAGATGTAATTGTGGAGATTTTCAAATCCGTGAATTGAACCTAACCGTATTGATCCCTAGTTGAGATTTCACCGATTTTGAATAGGTCAGAGGACAAATGTAACTATTACTAAATTGCTCTTAGCTATAAATGTTAGGGATATTTTTACACCTTTATCCTATTATAAAATAAAAAATGTGTTACATAAATTAATAAAAATAATCTATATAAAAAATAAAAAAAAATTATTGAACGCAACAAAACCTTGTTCTTTTAATAATTATGTTGTAGAAATATAAATAATGTTAAAGAATAAACATATTTTGTGGGAATAAGAAGGATAATTTTATCAATAACAAATAACGGCAAACATCTGTTTATGAAAAGCTCCAAATAGGAGCTTTTCGTGAAACGCTCCAAAACGCTGCAGTTTCCAGAAAAATGCTAAACGCTACGGTTATGTAAACCTAACCAAACGCTATATTTTCTGTGGTTTGGAGTGAAACGCTAAACGCTCATCCGAAAAGCTAAAACAAACACCCTCTAAATCACAGGTAAAGACTAACATTTTGAATATGTCAAGAGACAATAATATAAGGTAAAATTATATGCAACCCCCTAAACTTGTCAATTTTGATCACTTTACCCCTTAAACTAACGGATCATCTATTTACCCCTCAACTATTTAAAAGGGTTCTTATCAACCATCTGGCTTGTCATGGATTATTGCGACAACACTTCAAACGCGTGTAAAGTTCTAATTTTTCTACCCAATTCCAGCAACATTAAAATCCCTAATTCCCTTATTGATTTTCTTCTCCTTCTTCTTACTGATTTTCTTCTTCTTTTCTTACGATTCTATTCTATCCTTCTTATTAAGGGGTGTTTGGTAGCTGCTTTTCGACCTCCAATTTGCCTTTTCACTTTGAAAATGAGAGTTTAAGGTGTTTGGTTAGACACCTCCTATTTGCCTTTTGTAGCCAAAAAGTAGCTTTTTATAAAAGCGAATCACTGCTTTTTGAAACAGCAGCCTTTTCAAACAGTAAATAGCAAACCGTAACAGAAAACAGCAAACAGCAACAGCAAACAGCAGATAAAACAAACGGAACCTAATTCTCACTTTGCAACTGTCCACCGATTCCCTAATCCTAATTCTATTCTTCTTTTTACTGATTTTCTTTGATTCGACATGTTCATGCTCAAACATCAAAAACTGATTTTTTCATTTGATTCATGCGATTTCCTTTGTAATGGCAATTAACCAACGATTTTTTTGTTGTGTACGAACTGGTTTTGTGTTGTCTGGTGTTATGCAATTAAATCTCTAAATCCTTGATTGTTTCATGCGATGAAATCCCCAAACTAAACCCTAAATCTTCTAACGCTTTGATTATTTAAATAAGAACGTAAACATGAAGTTTCGTTTACACTGTTTTTCTTCAATTTGAATCCTTGATTGAAGAAGAATACGAAGAGACTGAGTAATCTATGCTTTTCCGCAACTTTATCTTTCTCTCTAATATTGAGGGCATTTTAGTCTTTTCCAATCAAATGCCACGTGTTGTATGCGAAGTCAAGTTTTTTGCGCGTGTCTAACATTGGTCAAATTTGTTTCCGTTATAATGAAAAAAGAAAATAGATAATACCACTTTTAAATAGTTGATAGGGGTAAATACGTCATCCCATAAATTTAGGAGGTAAAATGACTAAAATTGACGAGTTCAGAAAACTGCACCAAAAATATTGTTCCAATAATACATTGGACCATATACTTGAAGTTTATGGCCTTAGGCTAATTTGGGCCCAAAATACAATGGAAGAATGGACTCAAGGCCCAACTACTAAGATCTTCTCTCTCATCACAAATTTGGAAACTTCAATTTGAAAACTCCTCTAGCCTGCTAGAACGCTTCGATGCGCTAACGGTCAGGAATCAACGCTCGCTTGCTATAGCTCATTTACGGATTGGTTTGTTCGAAGAAATTTTCTCGAAAGGGTACCCTATTGAGTATAGATGGGTCTTGTAAGAATTTCTGCTTCTTCCTATGACTCTTTGATTTTAGTAGCTTAAATAGTAGTAAATAGTAAATGTACTCCATAAATACCCCTCTATTCCCTTAGAGCATCACAATGGTTGGTTATAACCATTGTGAATTTGGAGATAAAAGTATAAACAATAAGTAACATCCCATTAAAGAAGGATTGCTATTTAAAATTTTATGGGATAAAAAATAATATTAATTTTATATATAGGGACCAAATTTGTAATTATCCGTAGAACAAAACAGTAATTAGGCATATCAAAAAAGCAATTCTACTTTTGGTTGGAGGGTGCCTCAAGCGCCTGATCAGGCGCATGTAATGCACGCGCCAGATCAGGCGCCTATGGTGCCCTTCGTGTGGTTCAAACTAAAAAAAAATTGGATTACTAGGAAATTTACTTGGTTGTAACTAAAATTGGTAACAAACCAATTTAGTTACAACCTCTGTAGTGATTGGTTGTTGCCGAACAAGAGAAAGTAACAACTAAACTACAAACACTAGAGGTGCTATTATTCTATTCCCTTGTATAAGTCAAACCTAACTTAAAAACTTCAATTAATATAGTCTTAAACTAATGAATTTATATTTATATAGGTTAACTATGAAATGCTACAAATTTAACTACCAAATAATATAAAGTTATATTGGTTAAACTAATGAATTTATATAAGTCATTCTAATGTTTGGCTTTAACATACAAAATGATACAAATTTAATTCTAACGTTTTCAAATAAGATCAATTTTACTTCTAATTTATTGAAATTAAAAAAAAACTTGTTTCACTGTTATTTAATAGTCAAACAAAACCTTCCAAAGATCAATTGCGTATAAAATATTTAGAGTGAAACTAAGTACAAAGATCTGTTAAAATGCTAATATTTAAGTTTCTTATATATAAGTTGATCACAATTTTTTTTTTTGTCAAAGTGTGTAAAATATTTACCGTATCACTAATATAATTGCAAATAACAACAAAAAAAATGTACGAAATGGCTTCAATTTATTGATAAACTTGTTCTGAAAGTCCAACGTGACAGTCAAATAATTATCAAACCAATCCGTTCAAAATTTTCATTGGGATAAAATTGATTTTGTTTGAAAACATTATAATTAAATTTGTATCATTTTGTACGTTAGAGACACTTTGTACTTCGTCAAAAATATTAGAATGAAATTTGGCTATTATTCCAATTAATTGTTTGAGCTCATAACTCATTTTTAGTTGTTAACTATTAGTATAATTAATTAATCTCATATTTTTTAGATTTATTTGGTTTGGAATTTATATAATTATTTGAATTAACAACTAACTCAATTTATTCAAATTGAGTATTTAATGGATTGGATTGGTTTTAACGAGTAATCAACCCGCAAAATTAATTATTGTACAACCCTAAGGAGAGAGAAAGACATGCTAGAACAATGTTTTTCTTTTTGAAAAAAATAAAAAATATAAAAGTACAGCTTTCATATTTAAAATAATAATTTTCAAATGTAAAAATAAATTACAAGTATCAAATTACACACTAAAGTTTATGTATAAAAATGTAATTTTTCTTTAATAAGTAAAGAGGAAATCACTGACTTACACTAAACGATTGAATAGAATAAATATTAGGCCTAATATACAAATAATCCTCTGAATTTGTCCAAATATTGCAACTGTCCCCCTCAACTTTCAATTGTAACAACTTACCCCTTAAATTTGTCCAATTGTAAAACATAACCCCAAATTGGGAATTTTTTTACCCCGTATTTGAAGGAACCGTAAAAAAGTTTTTCCAGATTCATATCACGTCAAAGATCTGATTATCATACTTCACGAGCGTTGCAGATTTTGTATTTCACGTGTTTCTTCAATTGCAGTCCATGTCAGTAATTTGGGGTTGTGTTTTATAATTTGACAAGTTTAAGGGGTAAGTTGTTACAATTGGACAAGTTTGAGGGGTAAATTGTTACAATTGAAAGTTGGAGGGGGTAGTTGCAACATTTAGACAAGTTCAGGGGGTTATTTGTGTATTAAGCCTAAATATTAAGAATCTTGTAGTGTATTATTTAAAATAGGAAATAAAAAATTAAATGCCTTTTTTTATTAAGGCCTAATACACAAATAACCCCCTGAACTTGTCCAAATATTGCAACTGCCCCCCTCAACTTTCAATTGTAACAACTTACCCCTTAAACTTGTCCAATTGTAAAACATAACCCCAAATTGGGAATTTTTTTATCCTGTATTTGAAGCAACCGTAAAAAAGTTTTTCCAGATTCATATCACGCCAAAGATCTGATTATCATACTTCACGAGCGTTGCAGATTTTGTATTTCACGTGTTTCTTCAATTGCAGTCCATGTCAGCAATTTGGGGTTGTGTTTTATAATTTGACAAGTTTAAGGGGTAAGTTGTTACAATTGGACAAGTTTGAGGGGTAAATTGTTACAATTGAAAGTTGGAGGGGGTAGTTGCAACATTTAGACAAGTTCAGGGGGTTATTTGTGTATTAGGCCTTTTATTAATATTAAAAGCGTGGTTTCAAGCTTTAATGGACAACTGGAATGCTGGAAATTGAAAAAAAACACTCATTTTCCGTTTATGAACCTTGAAATTGCAGTCAAATTGTTAAATGATATCCCTATGTATAATTTGTAGTTTCGTTAATTTGTAAAGTCGAACCTTATATATGGACAAATTTGCAAAAAATAGGTTTTAAAAAAATCAGATCGTATATATGAGATAATTTGAAAAATGGAACTTTTTAATTGCTCCAATTTACTCTCTTTGGAGGTAAATTATAACAACATTTTTAGACGAAATGTCCAAGTTTATAAACTATACAAATAAGAAACTCATGTTTAGACGAAATGTCCGAGTTTAAAATCCTAAGCTTATTAAAATCATTTTCACTCGGTTAGTCACAATTAAATCTAAATTTATTAAAATCCTATGGTGGAAATTAAAATTAGGGTTAGACATAAATCTTAAATATGTTATATAAGATCGAATATCTGAAGAAAAAAATTCAAAATCGGACCAAATGTTGACTTCTTTTGACCAAACTAGTCAAATTTGGTCAAAATTAGTCAAAATTTTATTCCAATTTTAATTGATTTTCATAAAATATTCATTCCAATCTAGTATTTTTAGGATCTGTGTCCAGTCCTAATTAAAATCATCGTAAGGTTTAGATTTACACTTCCTGAATCTAATGATGACTGACTAAATTCACTTGATCAGTCACTTACTAGATAAAAATTACTGCAAATAACAAACTCATATTTAGACGGAATATCCGAATTTAAAAACTATACAAATAACGAAATCATGTATGTAAGTTTTAAAATGACGGTATTATGTTTGTAAAAATGCTAAATCACAATTTGTTTTTATTACTTTACCCTAATTATAATATAAAAGCTATCTAGTTAATTATTTCACAAATTATCTCAAATATTTAATAAATTTTTTTCATCCAGTTAAAGATAATTAAATTTAAATTTATAAAAAAATAAAATCAAACTAACCCTAATACGTTAGAAAGTACGAGGGTTGTGAGAAGTTCTGCTTGTGTTGTTTCCTAGTTAAAAATGGACTTCTAATGTATTTTTCTGATTTGATTTTGTACTAGGATTACTTTGACTATATATCGTATCGTTAAAAATGGACTTCTAATAAATTTTCCTAATTTAATTTTGTACTAGGATTATTTTGACTATCGTATTTCTACCTAATTAATTAGATTTTTAATCGCTCAACAATTATTTATTGAGGGGAAAATATTTCAAATATTTCCTTATTTAGAAGAAGGGATTTAAAAAACTAATCTATAAATTAATGGATTAATTTCCTATGAAAATGATTCAAATCATAAAGTTTATTTTTGTACTTTTTTCTAAAATATTTATTAATCATCTTTTTCAAATTTATTTTGTAATAATAATAATTGTTTGCAGATGGAGCTTCTAACCTCTTCTTCAGTGTTAGAGTTCCGGATGATGTAATTGCAAAGGGGATCAAAGAGTGTGAGCTATGTCTAGTGGGGCAGTTGTTGGGGAAATCTTTAGTTGAGCTGAGCCTAGTAGTGGAGAGGGCAACTAAGTTACGGGGAAAGGAAGGAATGATAGAAGTAAGCAAAATGAAAAATGAAGTTTATATTTTTAAATTTACAAATGAAAAGATAAGAGATTTTGTTTTAGAATCTGTTTCGTGGTATGTAGGAGATAAGCAATTGGTGGTGAGAAAGTGGAAACCAGAGATGCAACCATGAGAAATTGATAACTTGATAACTCGAAAGTTCGAGTTTGGGTGAAACTTAGAGGTATTCCAATGGAATATATCAGTAAAAGATGAGTAAGTTACGTTGCTAGTGCCCTTGGGAAGCCTTTATATAATGTAACTACCGATGAAACATGTTGCCTTGAAATTGTAAAAGTGTGTTGAGGTGAGCATGGAAGATGATATAATGGATTATATAACAGCTATGGCTAGTGATAACATCTTCCATGCTCACCTCAACACACACTTTTACAATTTCAAGGAAACATGTATTATCAGCCGTTGCACTATATAAAGACTTCCCAAAGGCACTAGCAATGTAACTTACTACTTTTTTTACTCATACTGTATATTCCATTGGAATACCTCTGAGTTTCACCCAAACTCGAACTTTCGAGTTATCAAGTTCCCATGGTTGTATCTCTGTCTCCCACTTTCTCACCACCAATTGCTAATCTCCTACATACCACGGACCAGATTCCAAAACATAATCAAAATCTCTTATCTTTTTATTTGGAAATTTAAAGATATAAACTTCATTTCTCATTTTGCTTACTTCTATCATTCCTTCCTTTCCCCATAACTTATTTGCCCTCTTCACTATTAGGCTCAGCTCAACTAAAGATTTCTCCAACAACTGCCCCACTAGACATAGCTCACACCCTTTGATCCCCTCTACAATTACATCATCCGGAACTCTAACTACTATTAATAATTTTTTCTAAAATATTTATTGATATATAATCATCAGTTTCAAATTTATTCAACTTCTTGGGGCTAATAAAACCTCTATTTCCAGTGTTCTATGCTAAGATTTTCCAGACCTGAATGTGTATGAAGAGAAGTACTTGAATTCAAATGGAAATGTTTTCAATTGTTTGGCATTACATTTGAAGATTGTTAAAATTATTGACCTCTAAGAGAAAGATGGTAAACTTAACATGTGCTTAAATTTGTTGAGTTTCTGTTGAAGAATGCAAGAGCGTTGGAAAAGTTGGTTATCGTGTTAGAAGATCGTGCGTATTGTTGTTATTTTTAATGGGTAATTAGATTCTATTTTGATTAATTAGTTTCTAGTTTGAAGTGCATATATTAGTTTCTGATATTATTGGCCTTTATTTTTGTAATATTGGTTGTTTTAAACCAGGTCAGGGCAGGTATAGATATAGGGCAAAACCATGTTTATACAAATTACTTGCTCCATTAGGAACTAAATTAAGGATGTAATAATTGGGATGGGATCCAAGCTAATTTTGATATTGATGCATTAGGTGACACTGGGTGGGACAAATCGGGAAGAAATGGCGCAAAGCTCTCTTTATATAGCTATGTAAAACTGTCTTTGTTGCTATGTTGTATTTACCATTGCTTGTTGTTAGCTTAAGGTTAAATTTTGATTTCTTGTTATTTGTTTGTGTGTATAAATAATTTGATAATTGTTTGCACGACCTCAATTCTGATTCTATTGTTTGGTTTGGAATCCATTTCCCCGGAGGGTGGCAGCTAGTGACTATCTTAGAAATGCTGGTGAGACCCCGATGGTACTGTTGAAATTTACAATTCCATAGACAAGCATCTTAAAGCTTTTGGGAAGCGTATTTTAATTTAGCATTTATGAGCCGTATTACACTTTTTAAAATCCTTCTCTTCAAGTGTCAACTCTCAATTATAAGTTTGGAACCAAAGCTATAAAATTTTAGCATATCAGTACAGTTGCAGCTATTGCTGAGGTCATACATCACGTATAATCTTCGCTCTTGGTATTCATTACCATCCGATTGAATCCAGATTCGAGCCAAGAAGTCCCCTCGAAGGGGTGGACCGGTTAACTTCTCCAATTAACTGTTTTTCCCCTGTAAAAAAATTAAATATTGTCCAAGATGAAGGATCTAGTAACTGTTGCTATCAACAGCGTTTTCGTTGTCATGTAGTTAAAAACTTGTCGCATGGGGCTGTGACTTGAGTTATGATGATGTGAAGATAAATGCAGAGTACACTACATAACACCTATTTCCTCTACATCTCAACAAAAATTGTTCAAACAAATCAGTTTCACATTTTGGTCTCTAATTAATGGAATTTGAAGTTGTGTTCATTGGTATATCATATATGCGTTTGGGACTCACCATTTGCTCAAACTTGTACAGATCTAAAAACAGTTTTCCTTGTGTTAATTGGTATATGCATTTCGGCCTCACCATATATGCAAAATAACATCTCTCATGTCCATTTCTATGTCCATATGGACATAAACATATGGAAACCAGCTATAAATGTCGGAAAAGTTGGTAATTGATTGTGAATACTGAACAATTTCTCTATCAGACATAATACATTTGGTATTTATTTATATTGTTAATTTGATGTAGTTTTTGTGCAGTTTGTAATGGTGATACTAAAGGGATCGGTGGGGATATCATTTAATGGGAATATAGAAGCAACAGCATATGCAGGGGTAGTATTAATGGGTGGAATCAATAAACAAGTTAAGGAAAATCTTATAGAAACTTTAGGCACAATTCTTCAAAACAGATTATCGATACCAACAACTCGTTTCTTCCTCAAAGTTTATGACACCATTGGCGCCCTTAAAACTTCTAAATTATAAGGGGTCATTTGGTTTATCTGCTAATTTTGTTGTTGTTGTCACTACTTTTAGAAAAAGCTATTTTTCATGCATAAAAAGGAAACAGTAGCTTTCTAACCAAATATCGAAAACTCGTTTTTCAATATAAAAAGACAAACAAGAGGTGGAAATGAAGTAAACAAACACCCCCTGATTATCAGCTTTGTTTAGAACTTGAATTTGAACCCCATTATAAGCATGGTAAAAAAAATGCTTATATATTCTGTATTGAATTAATTGTCTAGAGTGATAAATTGACTTCGTCACAGTATATACTACTTTCTGTTTCTTATATTTTTATTTTCTGCCTTCATTGATCATCTTATTATTCTTCAAACAAATAGTTCCATTCTTTAATTTGGTGTTATTGAAAAAGAAAACAAAAATTGAATGATAGAGTTTATAAAAACAATTAAGGAGGTGTATTGAATGGTATATTGATAAAATAACGTCTGTTGAGTCAGTTTAGGAGCGATTCAGATCTCTAAGAATCTGAATGAATCAATGTATGTTCTATATTATGGTATGCGTTTAGTAATCCTATTAAGGAAAAGGCTCCTAGAGAGACGGAATTCCTAAAAAGAGAATAAAAAAAGGGCGGCCCGGTCGCATTACGCATCCCCGCTGAGCGAGGGTCCGGGGAGGGGTCCCACCACAAGGGTGTATTGAGGGCAAGCCTTCCCTTGCCGAGGCCGCTCCTAAGACTCGAACCCGTGACCTCTGGTCACACGGCAACAACGTTTTACCGTTGCGCCAAGGCTCGCCCTCCCTAAAAAGAGAATATAAGAACTATATTTCTATGCTAATTAGGATTTTCAACGGACTATATAAAGGGGACTGCTGAAGATCTAAGACACGTTACATAAACTTTTCATAGTACTTGTTTGACCTTTGTCGAACTGATTATTGACTTAGGCATACCACGAACGGCTCCTTTGCTTTCTAGGAAACAACCGCCTATGGAGGATTTTCATTATCCGGAAATTTTCACAAATAAGCTTTGAGTTTTGTCTCAATTAGATCACTCCGGCGAATTAAGTGATTAAATGACATCGGAATGATGACATGAGTGATACGTCAGCATTGGTCAATTCAAATATCTAATCGAAACGACACATGATATCCACGTATGTGTCACCTAACTATCACGCATCGGTTATTTTTATAACAAAAGGTTTGTTTTCATAAAAACAACCGATATGTGATTGTCACATGTTATTTCAGTCATGGGATCATTCTGATTTCTTTTAACCATTGAAATCGGTACAGTAATCTAATTTTGAAACAAAACTCAAAGTTGAGTGATTTTATTGAGATAAATTAAAATCGAGTGACCATTTTAAGACAAATATGTACAGTTAAACCTCGATAAATGAATATTCGATAAAGTAATAACCTCGATTATATAATAAATTCTTCCGGTCCCGACTTGGGCCAATGGACTAAAGTAATAACATCGCTAAATGCATTAAGTAATAAAATATATTTAAATCCTTAAGGGCCCAATAAAAATATAAAGTAATAATTATTAAATTGCATACAAAATATATATATTGATCAATATAAATACCCAAGAGTTTACAAAAAAAACAAGACCTATAATTATGCCTATAATTATCTATAATTATGCCTATAATTATTTGATTGATTTGTAATTATACTAATGTGATAATTACAAATCAATCAAATAATATATTTCCTAAACAAGATAATTACATATCTAATGAATATTTATCGATAAATGAATAATTTATTAATTTATCGATAAATGAATAATTTATTCATTTATCGATAAATAAATAATCTCGTTTAATGAATATTTTTTTCCGGTCCCAACGATATGCATTTATAGCGATTTTACTGTAAGTTCAATAACCAATAATGTATTTAACCTCACCAAAATTACAACTTTTAAGAAAAGTATATGAACTACCCGCTATGGACTTTGACGTGGTTCATGGTTGTAAATAGAGTAAAATATATATTTATCTTTTTATGAATCAAGTTTTAATTTAAACCTTGAATCATAAGTAAAAATATGTTTATTAGTTAGAATTTGATTTTTATTTAAATGTAGCTCTTATGAATAAAATTCTAATGTACTACTTAATGAAATAAAGTTCATAATACTCATGATGATTGAAGTATAACAATTATATTAGCTTACACAATCCTTAAAATAATGGCCTAATACATAAATAACCCCCTGAACTTATCTAAATATTGCAACTGTCCCCTCCAACTTTCAATTGTAACAACTTACCCCTCAAACTTGTCCAATTGTAAAACATAACCCCTCAAACTTGTCCAATTGTAAAACATAACCCCAAATTGCTGACATAGACTGCAATTGAAGAAACACGTGAAATACAAAATCTGCAACGTTTATGGAGTGTGATAATCAGATCTTTGGAGTGATACGAATCTGGGGAAACGTTTTTATGGTTGCTTCAAGTACGGGGTAAAATAATTTCCAATTTGAAGTTATGTTTTATAATTGGACAAGTTTAAAGGGTAAGTTGTTACAACTGAAAGTTGAGGGGGGAAGTTGTAACATTTGGACAAGTTCAGGGGGTTATTTATGTATTAGACCTAAAATAATATATGCATTAACTTGTTCAAAGTTTAGGAGGTAAGAGTATCTCCAAAAGACTCTTAGTGCATCCTCTAAAAATAATATAAATAATTGACTCTTAGTGATTTAAGACATTTTATCTCCAACAATACTCCTTATTTATTATTTTATCATTAAAATTATTAAGGGTAAATTCAAAAAAAAAACCCTGTGGTTTTATGTTCTTCCAAAAAAACCCTTGTGGTTTGTTAATACAAAAAAAGGACTGTGGTTTGCGCCGTTACCCGAAAAACAGAAAATGGCTTAACGGTGTTAAAATGCTGACGTGGCACAGGGGTAAAGTTGGAAATTCAAATTTTTTTTATTTTTTTATCCCTTTCTCTCTCCTCTTCTTCTTCTTCCTTCTTCTTCTCTCCTCTTCTTTCTTCTCTCCTCTTCCTTCTTCTTTTTCTCTCCTCTTCTTTCTTCTTTCTTCTTCCTTCTTCTTCTTCTCTCCTCCTCCTCCTTCTTCCTTCTTCTTCTTCCTCCTTCTTCTTCTACCTTTTTTTTTCTTTTTTTTTTTAAGTTTCAGAAATTTCCAGATTTCTGGAAAATGGAAAATGGATAATCTGGAAATTTCCAGATTTTCGAAGAAATCTAGAAATTTCCAAAATCTGGACAGATTTTGGAAATTTCTAGATTTCTTCGGAAATCAGAAATTAAAAAAAAAGAATAGAAGAAAAGAAGAAGAAGAAGAAGAAGAAGAAGAGAAGAGAAGAGACGAAGAAGAAGGAGGAGAGAGAGGAAAAAAAATCGAATTTCCAACTTTACCCCTATGCCACGTCAGCATTTTAACACCGTTAAGCCATTCTCCATTTTTCGGGTAACGGCGCAAACCACGGTCCTATTTTTTTTTTGTATTAACAAACCACAAGGGTTTTTTTGGAAGAACATCAAACCACAGAGGGTTTTTTTGGAATTTATCCAATTATTAATTATTGTTATATTTACCAATAGTGTGAGGGGAAAGATTCCTCAATAATAAATTATTAATAAAAAGTGAAATAAAGAGACATTAAGGGGTGGAGAGAGACTCTCTATTAACAGGGAGGATGAAAAAGACTGATTTGAAGAGTCACTAACCTGTTGGAGCTGATTTTTCATTCTCCCACCTCAAATTTTAACTTAAGAGTCAATTTAAAGGGTTATTAGAAATGCTCTAAATCTAATAATAATGTAATAAACCATTACTAGGATAATGTTGGCGCAGTTTGTGATTGAAACATGTATAGTCATCAAACATGCTCCCCTATCGCTAACCAAATCCACAAATGGTACTAATGAAACAAAGTAAGATATATCTACACGAATTTAAATTTTTGTGAGAAGGTGTTTGGTTAAAAATGTGCTAAAACAGAATCGGAGTAGATGACTTTTTATTCATTTTTTATTCATTTTGTTTGATTCAGTTAGGAATCGAAATCAGATTCTCCTTAAAATTGGTTGGTTCTTTATGATCATAATTAGAGTGAACACAATATTTTGAGTACATGTCACTGCTTCAAAAAAATGTGACTTACAATCGCTCTTCGAAAACTTCTGATGTCATCGAAGCTCTAACATGAAGCATTAGAAGGAACAGAACAGGAAGCATCTGAATTGCAGACATCGGATTGAACAGGATCACTAGTCAAAGATATCCAAATTCCAAGCCTTTTGGAACACTCTCGGGATACAGATAACCCAATCGAAGTGTCCGTTTCACCTATTGTGTTTGCCTTTGGTCTGTCATATTGTAGACTTTATGGACATGATGTAGAAAATAGGCAAATCTCACATGAAAGAAATTTCCTCTGGCACTGCTTGCTGCTGCTGCCACCAATTACTTCTCGCTGCAGAACAAGATTGGCGGAGAGAGCTTTCATGCTTTTTATAGAGGCGAACTTCTACATAATCACATTTTAAGAGAAAGGTTAATACAGACACAAATCATATCATTAACATATTCCAAATTGTTCACAATCAGGCTAATACCACATTTTTAAGCTTCATTCTGTTACACTTATAGAAAACTACTCTAAATTATTGCTAATTACGTACTTCTCTGCTGCCATGATGTGCTATTACAATAGATTACATACCAAAATACAAACAAACTATCTTAGTCGGACTAATTTGTTTAGTAGAATTTTTCCATGAATTGATCACAGTGCTATGGTGTTGAGCATGAAATCCATCATGTAAATGGTCAAGAGAGCTAGGTCCGTTTTTCATAAATTTATAACCTAAAAAGCTTATCATGTAAAAGATTGCTAACCTATGATTTCAGATGATCAGATTTCCTTTTTTTAGCTATCAATCTCTGATACCATGTCATGGAACCGATTGAATTAAGAGCTCAATCTTATAATTAAGGCCCAATCGTAGATCTTATATCAATCTCTGACACAACATCAGAAATTGAGCCAAATAACATTGATTTCCTGCTACTTCTACCAAGATAGGCAAAAAAGAATTGGATAATTATGCTCCATCACCTACTGAAACGAAGTCTTTAACTTAAAGACGAAGAATTGGACAATTCCAAGATCCTTGTCAGTTTCAAACTTCCCAAAGCTTTCAGTTTAAGATGATATGAAACCATAAAATCTTTGCCAAAATCAAGCAGAAATATCCCAAAACATTCACATTGCCAAACCATATTTAAATACACAAGGGTTCTTTAACAGAGTATAATTCTGTCCAAATAAAAAAATCAATTCCTTCTTTATGATATGTAAAATTGCAAAAGCAGCTAAAGACCTTTCGTATCATAATATATTCATGTCCATTAAGAAAATATCAATTTAAACATAATCCTTTTTATATCAATTGTTCTTTTTAAATCTTAAATAAGAAAGAAAAAGACAGAGAGAATATAAGATTAAGAATTGTTTCAAAACTATACTTGAATGCTGCTATCTCATTGATTCTTCATCAGCTTTAGGTATTAAATATTTGTCATATGAAGCTATTAAGGAATTGATTACACTGCTAATAACTGCTGCATAAAATGCAGATATAATTGTGTCAGATATTAATATGAAATGGTCCCTTAACTAAGGGTTCGATTCCTGACAGCCTCATTTGTTCATTTAATTGCAGGACATGGTAATATAGGCCTGTGTTGTGCACACTTCAAACCCAGCGGGCATTCGCATGTGGGGGTGTGTCAGATATTAATATGAAGTGGAGTCTTCACTATCAAATCATTTACTGTTGCGACTCCTAACATAATTAACATTACGTAACATTAGGCTTCACCTACTTCTATAACTATACTTCAACATATTAAATACAAATACAAGGTATTTTCGAAAGGTTCACAAACATGTAACAGGCATAGAAGCAGAAAAATGCAGCCTCGAATTAAGCATATGAAAATTTTGATCCAAGTAATTCCACAACTATGACATAAAGATAGATGCTCAAGAAATATATCAAGTTGCATAACTAATGTTACATTGTATTTGTTATTATGCTCGAAAATATTCTATTTGAAAACCGAGAGATGAACAAAGAGCAGAACAGCATACGAATGCTTAACATCTGATTAAAAACATGATCTAATGATATGCTTCCTCTTCAAATTAGCAAACAAATCAGCCATACCTTATCTGTTCAAGCTCCAGCAGGCTGATCCGAGATTGCACTCTTTGTTGATCTTTGAACAACTATGCTCCACCACCTAATGATAGAAGACTTTCAACTTCAAGACAAAGAATTGGATGATTCCAAATAGGATCATTGTCTGCTTCAACCTTCGCAAAACTTTTCTTTTTAAGATCATATGAAACAACATTTATTTTTTCTCCTCTCTTTCAGTTTCAACCAAAAGTTCAAGCAGAATCTTATCTCCTCACTTTGAACTTCCCAAAACAATAACACTGGAAAGCCAATATGTAATTTTTTCCTTCACCCCACCAATAGACGGTCACAGTGAATAACTTTGTCCAAGTAAAAAGATCAACTCCATCCTTCTTCCTCATATATAAATCAACCTGAGGCTGAGACTGAGGCCGCATACAGCTAGAGAAATAGCTTATGCAAAGACAACCTTCTAAAACATGCAATTCCGTTGAAACTGAATCCATATCCATTGACCAAACAGGTTGAGGCACTAAGGAAAACGTCTCTTTTCTCACATCAAATGCCACAATATCAAATTTCCATTCATCATCATCAAGTTTATGTAGGAAAATAGACAAGCCCTTCAATAAATAAGGAAATAAGGAAATGTTTGAAATATTTTTCCTTCAATAAATAATCATTGAGCCCCGCCAATTAGTTAATCATAGACATATTTTAGTTAATGGTCGTATAGTAGATATATCAAGTCATCGCTGCAAAACCCGAGATATTATTACAATGAGGGATGAACAAAAATCTCGAGCTATGATTCAAAATTATCTCGATTCATCACCCCAGCAGGAATTTCCGCATTAGTTCAAGTATTATAAGTGTTTCTTCATAAGAACATCCATGAATATGATCAATTATTGTTCGTGCTTTGTGAGTGGACAAACGTATGCCTTAAAATATATACTTCTATGTACATGTCTATTTTATTTTTTTATCATAAGATTCACCTCTTTTTAATGAATGATAAATATTTCTATTTGATTTGTTCTTTTTTTTATTTGTTCTTTTAACGTTAACGATGGAATTTATTATCATTTTTTGCATGCCCCTGGAAATTTAGAGTAGGTGCAAATTCTCCCAATTCATGGTCCACCACACGAGCTGTTATATAAATAGGTAAATGCTCCTTTCCATTATGGATAGTAATAGTATGACCGATCATTGTAGGTATAAGTATAATGGTAGACGTCTAAGACCACGTTAACTAAAA
Source organism: Euphorbia lathyris (assembly GCF_963576675.1). Lineage (NCBI taxonomy): Eukaryota > Viridiplantae > Streptophyta > Magnoliopsida > Malpighiales > Euphorbiaceae > Euphorbia > Euphorbia lathyris. Next base: position 91,202,209 of record NC_088915.1, read on the forward strand.
AGTGAGAAAAATTATGTAACTCTAAAACCACAATAATCACAAATTGCCTAAGCATGAGGGTATTACCGGAAAGCATGATAGAGTAATTACTAATTTGTTTAGAAAGGGGGCATGATGAAGCACAAATGAGAATCCGTTGTACTCACTATTGCAACGTGGAATACGCAGAGTCAACATTTTCCCAAATCCAAAGCCAAAGGTGACACAGTCACAATCACAATCAGTCACGACCACAATTTTGGAAATAGAAATTCAAAATAATACATTTTTTCCATGGAATGTCTAATAGTTACCATCATAAGGGAAGTCCCCATTTCTAGATCCTTGACATCCTGCAGTTGGAGGATGAGGTCTTTAACCACATTTCTATAGTTTTCAATAGCTGAACTCCCAGAAGTTGCCGAACCATAAAGATTAAATTGCAGCAGACACTAAATGGGGTGAATTCAGTAGTTTTAAATTGGCACTGTTATGTGTCAACCTATGCATGTAGCTTAACGTGGTCGAGTTGGGGGACAGAAATGTGGATACCAAAACTACAAATGATGTCTCATAAGTTCAAAGACAAGCTTTTTAATGAATCAGAGGTAATAACCAGCTTCTCCATAGCAGCACATTGGATCTCGACTAAACGCATATACTCAAGTAATAGATGGCTGGATACTACAGATCCAATCATACCAGCAAAAAGTACGTTATCCACGTTCAAACTATGGAGAGTCACTTGCATCTGTTTTGGGCAGAAAATTGAAATCTGAAATATTTCTGAAATCTGATGTTTCACAACTAACTTTAATAAGTTACAGAAGCTAAACAATTGGTCGATTAAAGACTTGCCAACAGCAGTCTAAATGTGAAAACAAGTAGCATGTTGAAAATCAATTCAAAAGTTGCACAGATCAGAAGGGCAGCAAATGTTAAAACTACAATGAAAGAAAATAATGAAGCACCACATGGCTGGAATTATTTTTAAATGTTTCATCAAGTCAATTCATTACTCACCATCATAAATTTAGGCTCAGGGCATTCTAACTTCCTCACCGTAGCATCTAACCCCTCCCCTCGCTCTGTATCTCACACCCCATCTCAGATGGCAATTTCATAATATCATGCTTTGATAATCTCATCATTTCTTTAGAAATGTCAAATCGAACCTTCATTCCATGAACCACCATTGTTTCCCAAACTACTCCAACATTGAACAGAGAGAGAATGTAGTTCACCACTGATTTGCGGACCGTATCTATATTCCGAAATCCGATGATATCAGTTCTCTACAAATTCACATCAGAGCAGTTTTCCACATGTCCAAAATCATTCAACATGCTAGGATCGCGGTACTGGAGACAAAAAAAAATTAACTAAAAAGTGAGAAAAATTATGAAACTCTAAAACCACAATAATCACGAATTGCCTAAGCATGAGGGCATTACCGGAAAGTATGACAGTAATTACTAATTTGTTTAGAAAGGACGTATGACGAAGCACAGATAAGAATCCATTGTACTCGCTATTGCAAAGAGGAATACGCAGAGTCAACAATTTTTTTTTTAAGACAAAATGAAACTTATCTCCCAAATCCAAAGCCAAATGTGACACAGCCTACAACCACAATAGAAATGTCAATGAGCTAGAAATGGGGACTTCCCTTATGATGGTAACTATTAGACATTCCATGGAAAAAATGTATTATTTTGAATTTCTATTTCCAAAATTGTGGTTGTTACTGATTGTGATTGTAGGCTTTGTCACATTTGGCTTTAGATTTGGGAGATAAGTTTCATTTTGTCTTAAACAGCAAAATGTTGACTCTGCGTATTCCTCGTTGCAATAGCGAATACAATGGATTCTTATCTGTGCTTCGTCATACATCCTTTCTAAACAAATTAGTAATTACTGTCATACTTTCCGGTAATGCCCTCATGCTTAGGCAATTCGTGATTATTGTGGTTTTAGAGTTTCATAATTTTTCTCACTTTTTAGTTAATTTTTTTTGTCTCCAATACCGCGATCCTAGCATGTTGAATGATTTTGGACATGTGGAAAACTGCTCTGATGTGAATTTGAAGAGAACTGATATCATCGGATTTCGGAATATAGATACAGTCCGCAAATCAGTGGTGAACTACATTCTCTCTCTGTTCAATGTTGGAGTAGTTTGGGAAACAATGGTGGTTCATGGAATGAAGGTTCGATTCGATGTTTCCAAAGGAATGATGAGATTGCCAAAGGATGATATTATGAAATTGCCATCTGAGATGGGGTGTGAGATACAGAGCGAGGGGAGGGGTTAGATGCTACGGTGAGGAAGTTAGAATGCCCTGCGCCTAAATTTATGGTGGTGAGTAATGAATTGACTTGATGAAACATTTAAAAATAATTCCAGCCATGTGGTGCTTCATTACTTTCTTTCATTGTACTTTTAACATTTGCTGCCCTTCTGATCTGTGCAATTTTTGAAGGTTATTGATTTTCAACATGCTGCTTGTTTTCACATTTAGACTGCTATTGACAAGTCTTTAATCGACCAATTGTTTAGCTTCTGTAACTTATTGAAGTTAGTATTTAAGCTACAATCTTATCATGATGGGGATTCAAACTGTAGTATAGTTGAGAAAATTTATCAGAGCATGTCTAAATCTGTGAAAACTGCAGTGGAAAATGTAAGAGAAAAATGCAAAATATGGCTCATGTACCATGTCTATTTGAGCTGTTGAGTCTTAGCTTAAACTTTTGAAAATGTAAGAATAGCATTTTATATATTAAAAATGGTCAATATGCTAATTTTTAAATATTGTCTAAACATCTTAAATTTCTTAATTATTACTAGATAGTCATGGAAGTGTGGGTAGAGTATGTAATTCTGCTGTATGTAGAGTATGTTTGTATGTGAAGTGTGGGTTTCTTTTGTTTCTATGTGTTTCGCTTGATTTTTGCTTTAGTCAAGTATTTACTATATTTAGACTTATTGATCTCGAAATTCGGGGCTGAAATTTGTATAGTTACTATAAGATTGTGAAATCTTGTATGGTGTATACGTAACTTTTGATCCATTATCAATTCAAGATTTACTATTTGAGTTGAAAGTTGTTCTAATAATCACCACTTGGTCTTAGAAATGTTTTGTTGACACCCTAATTGGTGTTAGAAATTTGTATTACGATCAGGGTTTTTACCCCAAATAAATATATGACTCGTCTTTTTCTCACAAAAGACTCTCGCTGACTACCACTGCTCAGGCCATTTAACTGGTCTGGACTTCAGTTACAGCTTGGTTTGGTTCAGTTCGGTTACTAACCAAACCAAACTTAAGTTACAACTTGGTTGGGTTCAGAAAACATAGTTTATGGGAAAATAAATGTAAAACTGTAGGAAATACAGAATTAGGGTAGGTGGATAGAAATCGATAATAAATTAACTGGTGTCTTTAATTAATTAACAAGTTTAATATTAATAATTATGTGGCTTGAAATGAAATGAAACACAAGAAAACTGTAGACAGTTAGAAACACAACAAAGCTGTAGAAATTTAGAACATATAACCAGCAAATGTTTCTGCTAAGGAATGTAAAAAGGTAAAAATAAATAATAAGCTATCTAATATATAAATGTTATTTTGTTGGTCTGCTGAAACAAAGACATACCTCTGATCATCATCCTGTCCCCTCATATATATATATATATATATGGCATCTGCTTTTCTCACTGAGAATGCGTCTCCAAGCTTGTAGAAACAAAAAACATATATAAATGTACTTTCAACACCCAAACTTAATTAACAACATAAAATGATTAAAAGTTAACTATATTTTTATATGGAGAAGCAAATAAGGAATTTGTAGGTTTTTTTGGTGAGCCTCATGTCTTTACCATCATGAATGGTAGTTAAATTCTTGAACGGCAAAGGCATGATAGGCAGCACAGTTGATCTCTACAATAGCATTAAATCACTCAACAAATCTTACCTTCAATCATCAGAAGATTTAGATCGCATTCTGAACCCAAAACCTTCTCGTTTAACCAATAACAATGATTCACTGAAAAAAAAAAGCATTCACATACATCTGTCTCGGCAGGGCCGGCTCCAGGGGGAGGCCACCTAGGCGGCGGCCTAGGGTCTCCGACTTACGGGGGCCTCCGATCGGAAATTTTTTAAAATTTGATAATTATTAAAAAAGTTACGGTTAAAAAGTATATAGAATTAAATATATAACTAGAAATAGTGCTAGCTTGAATGGTAAAGACATAGTGAAGATGTTTACAAGGGTGAGTGTTTAATTCCCTGAATTAGCATTTTTTGTTCACATTTTCTCTTATTTTTTCTTTTTTTCTTTGACAACACAAATGTATAAATTATTATTTTGTTATTATAGTTATTTTTTATTCTTTTATTTTATTTTTATAAATTACAAGATGAAATTCACTTATGAATTACAATTTGTAATTTGGTATAAAATGTTATTTAGACTCTGAATTTAAAATTTTAATATTTGATCACTAATTTATTATTTGGTCACATTTGGACCATAAACTATTCAAATTGATGAAATTCTACTTAATTATGATGAAGTCTTGATAAAATTGTTTCCTTATAATATGTGGTGATATTTTGACATATGAGTTTGACATGTCGTACGTTTTAGAGTTGATTTACCCAAATAATTAATGAGATTAAAACAAGAAAACAAATCTATAAACTAAAATTTATCAAGTCTAATTATCAAAATATCATCATATGTCAATAATTCTATTAAGTTTCCATCCAAATTGGATTGAAATTTCACCAATTGTGATAGTTCAGTGGCCACATGATAAAATTTTGGATAGATCAAGCGCCAAATGATAAGATTCCTTGGATCAATCGATGTCCAAATAGTGATTTAAGCATGTAATTCATAATAAATACGCGAGTCAACCAATTTTTAATCTCGAAGATAAATTCTTCTTTTTCTTTCCATAGAATCTTGCGATTAGGTTCGAGTTCAGCCGTCCAAAATTAATACTTTGTCGTCTGCTTGCTTCTCGCATGACTGGTGAGAAGAAACTTGATTTTAAATATATAAAAGAAAACTCGATTTTACATATAAAAAACAAGAAAAATAATAATTTCTTAGTTTTATGTTATTATTATATGACTTGAATTGTAGTTAATAATATATTGGTTTACTATATAATATTTATTATTTCTAAAATAGTATTAGATTTGGATATGAAAAAAAAGTGCACAATGCGCCTAGGGCCTCCAAACTGCTGGAGACGGCCCTGTGTCTCGGAGCACACAGTCACAGTTTCCCAGTTCACCTTCAAAACCCACAACTGCTTGATTGTCCCATTTGCAATAACAAAATGAGTTATGGAATGCAATTTGTGAAAGGGAGTAGTTCAGGTGGATTTGTGAAAGACTTGGTAACATATATTGTAACCGAAATTTCATATACTTTATTTAATCCTCCTCTTTGACCTTTTAGCAATGAAAACACTTGTTAGAACATTCTTATTGTTGGACTGCAAAGATTCCTCTAAAATTTTCAATCCTTATTACAAAAATTAAAATAGATATTAATCATAATCGTATAAATCTAGCAACAAGAAATTTATTCAATTAAGTTGTTTAGCAAAGAGAATGACATACCTCGGTTGCACCAACATGAACAACCATCTCTTTAAGTGAAGTAAGATCATCAATATTGGCGGAATTGAGCAGAGCAACAACACAAGAAATGGTAGATAATAGTTTCACCTCCAAATTATCCGTTACCATATATGTTACCATTTGTTTCAAAAATCCACTTGAACTACTCCCTTTTACAAATTGCATCCCACAACTCATTTTGTTCTGGCAAATGGGACAATCAAGCAGTTGTGGGTTTTGAAGGTGAACTGGGAAACTGTGACTGTATCCTCCGAGACAGGTGTATGCGAATGCTTTTTTCTTCAGTGAATCATTGTTATTGGTTAAACGAGAAGGTTTTGGATTCAGAATGCGATCTAAGTCTTCTGATGATTGAAGGTAAGATTTGTTGACTGATTTAATGCTATTGTAGAGATCAGCTATGTTGCCTATCATGTCTTTACCGTTCAAGAGTTTAACTACCATTTCTATTTTGATAAATTCAGTTTTTTTTTATTATATTAAGCTTTTTAGGAAAATTACAGAAACAAATATGTGTGGTTTGTGTAATTTGTAAATGTGAGAGGGGACAAAGTAAGTTTTTTCGGGTGGGGTAAGTTTATAAAAAATTGGAAGATAATTTGTTCCAAAATGACCCTATTAAAACTATAAAAAAGCAACACACTTCAAATTAAGATTAGTATCGCGGGGCTTTCAAACTTTATTTTGAATGTTTAATTGGAGGTGTTTAGGGTTAGATGTTTCAATGTTTAGTTTGAGATCAAATAGGTCTAAAATGAACCGGTTAAGAATAAAAAAAAGCGACATGCCTTAAATTAGGGTTAGTGTTTCGATATTTTGATCGAAATGGGACAACAATCAAATATGGGAATGGGCCACATGGAAGGTCTGTTAAATTAGGGCATAACTGCTTGCTTTTGAAAAGTTCAGGGGTACTTTTGTGGATTTATTTGATGTAAGGACATATATCTTTATCCGTGATAATACAAGGACAAATATGTATATTAACCCTTCATTTAAATATGAGTTTAAAATTATATTTTTTACAGTTTAAATTAGAGATTTTACAATTTCTTTATACTAAGATTGTCTTAAACTTGCTAATGTCACAAAAATATTAACTGATGGACTAAATTTGGTAATCACATATCAAGAATTAGGGGTTAAATGAACATTAGTTACTGAATTAGGAGAGGTCAAAAGGCTTTAGCTTGATTTTTAAGTAGCGCTAAGGAGTGAACTTTTAGGTCGAAAGTCTTTTCATTATTGTCTTAAAACAGTTATTCGACTATAAATTGTCTTAATAAAAGCGTGTTGTTATTTACCGCTCTCAAATTACTTATCACTACCTCCATCTGGACAATTTTACACTTTTAAAAAAAATGTCAAAACTAAAATTTGGATATTGGAGAGAATCGGCCAAAATTTGGCCTAGGCAGATATCGCATCCACCCGGCCAATGGCTGGGGGACGCCAGATCCGCTCGACCAATGGCTGGAGGGGATGCTACATCCGTTGCAGCCATTGGCCGGACGGATCCGGCATCGTCTAGGCCAAATTTTGGCAAATGCAAAATCATAAAAGATTTAGTGACGAAAAATGTAAAATTCTCCAATTTTTGTATCGAAAAATGCAAAATTATCATAAAAAAATATGCATTATTTTCATGATTTCTTTGATAAAAAAACGTAAATTTTAATGTTTCCCATAGTTATTAAAAGCGCAAGGCGCACTAAGACGCAAGGGGGGTCCTGGAGCTTTTTAAGTTTTTAGGCTCTCTCTAAATCCAAATTTCGAATTTTTTTTTTTTTTTTTTGCCTATTAGGCCCTAATTAAATCCAAATTTACATATATATATATATATATATTCCTATTAGGCCCTTTTTAAATTTAAATTTTTCTGGCCTATTAGATCTTCTCTAAATCTAAATTTTTTCTATTAGATGCCGATTTTGCAAATTTTTTTTACACACCACGTGTAAAATCAACCCCCAACCGAATAATCCTGTATTCGTGACTGTATATATATGTTTTATATGTGTTGATTTTGTGCAGAAAATGATAGGAAATTGTGCAAAGAGGTAGGATATTTTAATGGAAGATGTGAAGATGAACAGAACATGACATTATTAAACATGAATATGGAGAAAGAATAAGTAATCCAAGGAATTGTATTTGCCAAACTTATACCACAAAACCTGAATCAACTGCATTTATTACTTCTTATCATCATATTGTGAATGTGATGTTAATTGCAAATAAGGATAAATGATAACATAAAGGTTAATAAATCAATCAATAAAAATATTTATTTAAAGGTATTATATCCATTTTGGATCCCCAAACTAAAACTTCAAATTGTCAATTAAAACCTCAAACTATCAAAATCATCAATTAGATCTCTGAACTAAGCAAAAATCATCAATGGAGTCTCTATACAACAACAACAACAACAACAACAACAACAACAGAGCCTTAGTCCCGAAATGATTCGAGTAATGGAGTCTCTATCCTATTCTAAAATCAGACATAGATGTAATGAAGAATTCAAAAAGCAAATAACGAAGAATAGATGTAATCAATCCTTAAATTAAGCAGATGAAGACTTTGATCCAAGTAATTCCACAAATACACATAAAGTACAATTCTTTATAAATATATCAAGTTGCATAACTAATTCTACAGGGAATGATTTAGTAATACCTGATTTGTTTCTCCCTTCCATATTCAAGCAATGATTTGCAGTATATTCCTCTACTTCACTGAGCTCCGGGGCACGGGGTCCACGAACCCAAAACCTTGACCAATTTAAATGATGTAATCCATAAAAAAATATTCTGTGTTCATAAAAGTGATGAGATACATTCATTAGCTTATGAAGTCAGTGTATAAACATGAAAGAAGTTCCTGAATTAATTTGAGGTAAATATATATGGATTTGATAATCCTGTTTTGTTTGGAGGGGACACCATTTAACCTTTCATCAACTCATCTAGAAAAGCCTCAAGTTAGCACCCAATATTCCACCGAAAGAGCTCCAAATATTCCCTACAATAAAAAAAGCCATACCATCAACTCAAAGGCTGCCAACAACAGACTAACCAAACCTGTGTTGTAATCTCTCAGATTGCACAATGGGCATTAATCCTGCAATCAGATTGTACAATGGGCACAATGGGCATAATCTCTCAAATTGCACAATGGGCATAATCCTGTAACCTCTGCTGCCATGCTACGCTATTACAATAAATTACCTACCAAAATACAAACAAGCAATCTTGGTGGGAGTAATTTGTTATGAATTCGTTTAGTAGCATTTTTCCATGAATTGATCACAATGCTATGGTTTTGAGCATGAAATTCATCATGTAAATTTATCACTCTAATTGACTCTTTGGCGAGAACATATTTTGGGGGCAGTGGCAGCTATAATAAAATGGAACAGTTAATATAAATCTAGGTTGGATAATCATATCAAGGCTTCACCATAAGCATTTGGTTAAGCATAAGATGGAGATCAGAGGCTTTTAGTTTCCCAATACATTACACTGACGCTTTATATAACCATATACGTTGTAAGAACAGCAGTGTGATAAATAGAAGCAGCGTTGCAGCTTCATCGGCATATATAAATATAACAGAAGACAATGAAGAGAAAATTTGTTAATCCACCAATCAGAAACAGCCATATCAACAATTCAAAGGCTGCCAACATTAGAGAGTAACCAAACCTGTATTGTAATCTGTCAGATTGCACAATGGGCATAATCAAAAGCATTGGAAGGAACAGAGCAGAAAAGAAAGCATTTGAATTGTAGACATTGGATTGGTGGGTCTTGAGTCTGAAGAGGACCACTAGTCAAAGATATCATGCAGAAAACAGGCCAATTTTCTCTTGTACTGCTCGCTCGCTGCTGCTGCTACCAAATACTTCTCGCTGCAGAACAATATTGGTGGAGAGAGCTTTCGTGCTGTTTATAGAAGCAAACTTCCAGACAGTCATCAAGTAGTGCTTAAGAAAACATCTAATACCACACATTTACACTTATACAGACACAAATCACAGAAGTAACATATTCCAAATTGTTCACAATCAGACCATCTAAGATTAGAAAAGGTCTAATACCACTCAAGGGTTTAATAGGAAAGGTCTAATACCACATTTTAAGTTTCATCCTATTACACGCATACAAATCACAATAACATATTCCAAATTATTCCACGGTAGAACAACATGTGATTAATAATGCATCCAAAACTACTCTAAATTATTGCTAATTACATACTTCTCTGCTGCCATGTTAGTAGCATTTTTCCATGAATTGATCACAGTGCTATGGTTTTGAGCATGAAATTCATCACTATAATGGACCCTTTGGTGAGAACATATTTTGGGGGCAGTGGCATCGGTTGGAGTCCTGCTCATTGACTTTATTAAAACAAAATGAAGTTCAGTGACCTTTATAAAAGGCCTAATACATTCCCAACCCCCTCAAGTTGTCCAAAAACTGCAACTGACCTTTGAACTTCAAAACATTACAACTAATCCCCTCAACTTGCTTATTTTGAATAAATAAGCACTCAAATAGTTGTAAATTTTTTGAAGTTCAGGGGTCGCTCAGGACGTAATACGCCTTTATAAAACTGACCCCAAACTTCTTTCATCATAAGTGCAATTCACCCTATGTACCTAAGAAAGTTCATTTTCTCTAAAAATAAGTTTCTATTTATAAAATTATGATGTTTGAAATTGCATCTTCATTAGTTTAGTTATATGTCGACTATGACTATATAGATTAGAAACTGTAAAAGCTAATGTCAAACTAAAAAAATGTAATTTCAGATACAGAAAGAATTGATGGTTTTAATAATGTGTTATTAACCAGGACTCAATATATATGATTTAGATAGAATGTTCAATCCAAAGGTCAGTGACACTCATCCTACATACCTCTTTAATTCCTAATTCAGATTCAAGCATGTGAATAGAATAAATCTCTTATGTTTTGTCATAATCATCCATAATACTTAAGAAGTTCCAAACTATTGCAATCAAACCAACTGATTGCTTGCTGTTTCTAAGCAAATAAGCTAAACTTTTCCTGGTAACTATTAATTTTAGTTTAACTTCAATATTGTTTTAAAACATGTTCAAGAAGTAAAATAACCAGAAATAGAGTTAATTCAACACAAAGCAACCAATTATAAAATCTATTAAGGCCTTTCTCCAAAGAACATTACCACGAGTTAATCCAAGTGGCGGCTGCCTGAGCAGGACTCGAGCCGCTGCTGCTGCCCCAAAATATGTTCTTGCCAAAGGGTCCATTAGAGTGCCGAAGCTCACTGCTGATTCAAATACGAGTGTGCGTACTTTGGCTAGCCTTGAATCACATTTCAATGGCCTCATTCTAAGTGCTGCTCTTGCTACATTTTGGGGCCCCAAGAATTGGCTTGCTGTGCTCCAGTTTCTCTTTCTGCAGATAGCAGAGACAAAAGGCAGGTTACAGACTTAACAAATGCTTGTGATAAAACTTTCAAATGAGATTTAAATGTTACTCTTCATAAAATACAACATACACTGTTCATATACTTTACCATGTAAACTAAACATGAATTAGAAATTACACTCCGTAATTAGATTCTAAACTGTAAGGTCAATGTTTTTAAGATCTGATATAAACTCGGACTAAGGAGATGAAGGACAAACAAACTCATCTATATTTGAAATGTGATTTATCCGATTCGCCAAGACATCTGCACAGCCACAGCCACAGGGGCAAACTTGGCTCCAAATTAGCAACCACATCAATCATACATGGCCATGCTTGTGCCTTCCAAATCCACGCAATGATCGAAGTGCAGTATATGCCACAAGCTCCACTACCTCTGCTTCATTGAGCTCCGGAAGGCCAACTTGAGGATCCAAAACCTCTACCAATCTTGGGATGCAACGTGAAGTAATTTGTGGCAGTACCAAACTGTGCCAGAGAAAATGCAATATCCTGTTATGCAAGGTTAGTCTGTTTTCTGCATGGTGTCCATAAAGTCTACAATATAGGAGACCAAATGCCAACACAATAGGCCAACGGACACTCAGATAAGGACTTATGATACATAAATGTGTAGGCTATTGATACAAAAATACATTGAAAGAGAACAGTATCAGCAAAAGTTCCAAGAGGTTTGGAATTTGGATATGGGTAATAAAACCAACGTATCAACCCCTTCTTGATCAAAGAAACTTGTGAAAGAAAATAACATACCCAATTCTACCTCCTTTCTCATAATTATAATAACTATTCAAATCCAGAATTCTGTCATTTGAAATTCTTGTGTATCCAAATAGAGTAAATACTAACCTTGCGCCTTGTTACTGCTACAATCAACTTCTTCTTCAACACATAATTATTTGGACTCACTCTTTATCCTTGGACTATAACAACCAAAACACAAAACCATGTCTGTTCCAAGCTTTCCTGCTAGTTTATCAAGTAAAAATTGGACAAGAAAGAAAGAAATATGAACAACAAACTTGACTTTTTATTCATTTCATCTTTTGGTCCCACAGGGTATAGTCTTTCATTTCAATAAAGCATGGATTAGCCTAACCATGTCAGTAAATATTGGCTATGAATTTAGATAAAACCGAAGTCTTAATTTTGTCCCTTGTAAGCGTGATCAATTATACTAATGAGAAAAAAAGAGTATCATATATGAAATTAAATATAGTAAGGGAGCTTTCCATGGAAATAACCTTCACTGCAGCCACGAATAAACACAAAATTGTCTTCTTGCTGTTGATTTTAGTTTTCAAGAACAATTAAAATATCAGCTTATGCTGGTGGAATAATTAAGACCACAAACAAAGGCATTTTGGAGAGTCAAATTTTAGTACTAGAAGGAAAGTCATAACAACTAATTGTCAATCTATTACCAAAACAAAACATGAAGATTAACTTGCTTATGGGTTTTGGTTTCTGCCACAATTTGATACTAACTAATTGTACATGTTCGACTTCATGAAACTAAAAAAATAAGAATTGAAAAGAGAGAATAACCAAGATAACGAATCGAAAAGTACAAATTCAGCAACTAAATAGGAAATATATAATTCTATCAATATTTAAGATCCAAGTGATTCTACAACTATGAATCACTTAACCTTAGGATATAAAAAATGAACAAACTAGTCAATTACTATATAAAATGAGCTCAATCTCACTAACCAACAGCGAGCCGCATCACAAAAAGAAAGCCTGGTCTGAGAATACAAAACCTTCGCTGATTCGCCGCAAAGCACATAGGATCAACATAAGCGCCTACTCCAATAGCTACGCATCACCATATACTGACACAAGACTTTCAAGACAAAGAATTGGACCCTTCCAAGTAGAATCCTTGTCTATTTTAACCTTCCCAAAACGCTTGTCTTTAAGATCATATGAAATCATACCAGGCATACCCATATCAAGCAGAATCTTATTTCCTCTCTTTAAATATCCCAAAACTTTCGCAGACTTAAACCAATATAAGTCAAGCAATAAGGGCTCTGTAACAGAGTATAACTTTCTCCAAGTAAACACATCGACTCCTTCCTTCTCCCTGATATATAAATAAGCCTGAGGCAGCGGAGTAGCAGAGAAATAGCTAATGCAAAGAGAGCCTTCTAAAACATGCAATCTCATGGAAACTCCTTCCAATGATTTCATTGAGCGAAGAGGTTGAGGCACCACAGAGAAAGTCTCTTTTCTAACATCAAATGCCACAATCTCGGATTGACATTTGTTGTTGCTGAAAAGATCGAATAACCAGTGAATACTGCCATCTCTGCTAAAGTAAACAGTTCCAAAACCTTGAATACTACCCACATAAGGGAAATCCTTAGACTTTCTCCAAACATTTGGTTTCAACCCATAAATCCACACTTCAATTTCAATGTCAAATCTAAATTCAAATTCAATCTTTTGCTGAGCTTGTAACATAAAAAAAGCCACAAAGTCATCAACAGAGTCATCATAACCCAAACCCGACATAATTATAGATTGGACTGCAAAAGGGAAATCAGGAAGATGTCTATACTGGCGGGTGGATGGATTCCACAGAGAAAGTCCGAATTTAGGGAAATTCGAAAGATACCTACAGTGGCGGGTGGATGGACTCCTCAGAGCAATTGCTAATTCAGCTCGATTCAAGAGAATCAAACCGTTGCAGCAACCATAGACTTTCTTCCAAGAGGATGAGACTGGTCTTCCAAGGTGTAGAATCTCTTCTTCCACATCCAAATTCACATCACAAACTTGAAAATTCTTCCACGACCGGTCCTGGAAAATTAGTTTGCGGTGATTGAAGTTTTGAAAAGACCTACTGAGATGGGACTTGACAAAATTAGAGCTGTCGATGATTTCGCATTGAGGTTTAGAAAGACATCTAAAACGTTTCAAAGACTTCACCGGCAACCACAGCAGTATTTCGATGAATAACTCTTGGGGAAGTTCCGCCATTGCTGCCGCTCACACCGATTTCAGTTGAAGGAAGTGTGATTAAATTTATATTTAGGGTGAAAATCTTAGAAAGCAATAGGAAACATTGAAGATTTGAATTTGCCATTCCTTGAATTTGGAAAGTTTGCACAAATTTAGGAGGGAGTAACCTAAACGAATTTAGGAAAGAAGAGGAAATTTAGGTTAAACTAACTTTTAGAGGGAACATCCCATTGATTACCTTCCATCCTTCTATAAATATATTTATTTTTTAAATTATATTTAATAAAAAGTAAATAATTAGTATAAGGTTATTTTTTTAAAAATAATTATTATAAGGTCCTGTTTTTACGTAATATATTTATTTTTTTTTCCGACTAAATAGTTCTAATGTTTAAATCATGGGTTAAGGTGTAAAAATACCCCTAACGTTTTGGGTCAGGAGCAATTTTACCCTTAATGTCTAAAATGGTGCAATTTTACCCTTAACGTTGGTAGTCAAGAACAATTTTACCCCTATTATAAAACACAAATATTTTGTGTTCCTTATTCTGCACCAATTGTTAACAAACTGGAAATTTAAAGAAGAGATAAACAAAGAGAAAATGATGATCTTCTTATTAACTCGTAAAGAAACATAAAATAAGCTAATTAAATAGCTTTTACAAGAACAGAGAAATAAGCAACAAGAAGCCTAACCAAATGGACCAACTAAAAGATAGTTGCAAACAAGAAATATCCCATAAAACTAGGGATTTTATTTGACTAAGCAACAACTTAACATTTCCTCCCTTAAACTGAATGCATTCAAGCATTCAGTTTACAACATCAGTTTCAGAACACACTCCCAACAATTTTCTCATCTTCACAAAGGCATCTTGTTTCATTGGCCTGGTCATTACATCAGCTAATTGATCAAGTGTGTTGCAGTACTTCAACTCAATTGTACCAGCTCTTGTAAGCTCCCGAAGAAAATGGAAACGAACATCTATATGTTTGCAACGACCATGCATGATAGGATTCTTTGATAGTTTAATTGCTGAACTGCTATCACAGTAAACTGCAGTTGTCTTGCGCTGATACATACCAAGTTTGTCTAACACTCTTCTCATCCATATTGCTTGACAAGCACATGTAGACGTAGCAATATATTCCGCCTCCGTAGTGGACAAGCTGACAACAGGTTGCTTTTTTGATAGCCAGGACACAGCTCCCGAACTTAAAATGAAAACATAACCTGAAGTACTTTTACGATCCTCTAAGTCTCCTGCATAATCACTGTCCGTGTAGGCAATCAACTCATTATTTCCTCCCTTCTTGTAGAATATGCCAAAGTCAAGTGTCCCCCTCACATACCGCAACACTCGCTTTGCTGCCAATGCATGAAGTTCAATAGGATTCTCCATAAACCTGCTAATAAGACTCACCACAAACATGATATCTGGTCGAGTAGCCGTCAGATACATTAGACTGCCGACCACTTGCTTGAACTGGGTCTTGTCTACCTTGATACCCCCTTCATCCTTACTGAGTTTACAACCCGGAACAATCGGATTGAGAACTGAGTTACTTTTCTCCATACCAAACCGTGTCAGCACCTCCATAGCATATTTCTTTTGGCTGATGAACACACCACTTGATTTCTGTAAAACTTCCAAACCCAGAAAATATCTCATCTTGCCAAGATCAGTCATCTCAAATTCATTCTTCATAGAAGTTTTAAATTTAGAAATCATCACATTATCATTTCCAGTGACAATGAGGTCGTCAACATATAAACTAATAATCAAAATTTTACCTGCAGCTCCAATTTTGATGAAAAGTGTGTGCTCATAATCACATTTCTCAAATCCTTCTTTCTTAAAATAAGCTTCTATACGACTATACCAAGCGCACGGAGCTTGCTTAAGCCCGTAAAGTGCCTTTTGTAATTTGTAAACTTCATGTTCATGCCCTCTTTCCACATAACCACAGGGCTGTTCGACAAAAACATCCTCTTTCAATTCACCGTAGAGAAACGCAGACTTCACATCTAGTTGATAGATATCCCACCCTCTTTGAGCTGCAAGAGCCACTACCAATCGAATTGTTTCTATGCGTGCCACTGGTGCGAAAACTTCAGTATAGTCTACCCCATACCGCTGAGAATATCCCTTCACTACAAGTCTCGCTTTGTATTTGTCGACTTCGCCATTTTCTAAAAATTTTGTTTTATAAAGCCACTTCAAGCCAACCTTCTTTGCTCCCTTAGGTAACTCCACGAGTTTCCATGTGCCATTCCTCTTTATTGCTTCCATTTCCACATCCATCGCTTTCCTCCACTTTTCGCTTTTTACTGCATCTTCAAAACATGTAGGATCAGTAACTGTAAACATGGAAAACTGAACCTCATTATCCTCGTCTGAAAACTGAACCTCATTATCCTCGTCTGAAATCCCATCGCCTGGTGTGTAGTCTCGCATCCAACCCGGTGGTCTCCTGTTCCTCCCTTCATTTGAGCTGGAAGGACTTTCAGGTACAGTGTCAGAGGAATGATTATCCTCCTCATTTGTATTTTCTGCATCAAAATCAGAATCACTTATCTCCTCATTGTTATCAATTTCAACTGCACTGTTTTCTTCATCGCCCCATTCGAGATCACACCCAATTGCTTCTTCATAATGCTTATCCCAATCCCAGCACCGGTCTTCTTCAAACACAACATCTCTACTTATTATGATCCTCTGTGAAGTCGGATCATAAAGTCGATACGCCTTTGACTCCTCGCTAACTCCCAACAAAATACAACTCAAGCTTTTATCATCTAACTTTGCTCGTTTGCTATCAGGAACATGAATATGAGAAAGACAGCCAAAAACTCGAAAATACGCAACAGAAGGTTTGCGTCCACTCCATGCTTCTTCAGGGGTCTTGTTCTTCACGGCTAATGTAGGACTTCTATTCAAGACATGCATCGTCCAATTGACTGCTTCAGGCCAAAAGGTCTTTGGGATCTTCTTTTCTGACAGTATACTACGTACCATGTTCATAACAGTTCTGTTTTTGCGTTCCGCGACTCCGTTTTGTTGCGGCGTATATGCCGCTGTCAACTGTCTTTGTATACCATTTATATCACAAAATTTATTGAATTCATGTGATGTAAACTCCCCTCCTCGATCTGTACGCAAACTTCTGATGGATGTGTTTGTCTCCTTCTCAACATGAGCTTTAAATCTCTTGAAAGCTTCAAAAGCTTCTGATTTTTCTGCCAAAAAGAAAACCCACATTTTTCTACTGAAATCATCTGTAAAGGTGAGCAAATACCTTTTCTTGCTGTTGGAAATAGGCTTGATTGGTCCACATATATCAGCATGTAATAGTTGAAGAATTTGTGAAGCTCGCCAAGTACTCTTCTTTGGAAAAGGGTCTCGTTGCTGCTTCCCTATCAAACAATCCTTGCATAGCCTTGAAGGAGCTGGAAATTGAGGTAAATCATGCACCATATTCTTTTGTTGAAGAATCTTCAACCCTGTGAAACTCAGATGCCCGTATCTGCAATGCCAAAGCTGTCCCATATCCTCAGTAATTGTGTTGAAGCAGGCCGTTTTTAGGGGTTGAGAAATAGCACGTAACACAAACATTTTATTAGTAGCCATTTTCGTATCCATGATCAACCCCTTTTCATGATGAAACACTTTACATCTTCCATGTTGAAAGAGAATAGCAAGCCCTTTTTCTTGTAGTTGCCCAATGCTTAACAAGTTGTTCTTCAGTTCTGGTACAAAGAAAACTCCGGTGATGATATGAGCCACTTTATTCACTTGCAGCCTGACATTACCCTTTCCCATTACAGCCATGCTTGTGTTATTTCCTAACTTCACCGAATCTCGGAACTCCTCATTCAGATCTGAGAAGTATTCTTTCTTCCCACACATATGATTGCTGCATCCGGAATCAAGGAACCACAAATCTTCAGTTTTGTGGTTGTCCATGTCCACGTATGCCATCAACAACATCTCTTCTTGAGCTTCTGCATAATTTGCCTCCTTTTCCTTACTTTTACATTCCCATTGAAAGTGCCCCAACTTGTGACAATAATAGCATTCCACTATGCTTTTATCAAAGTTTTGTCTGCCTCTTCCTCGCCCTCTACCTCTGAAATTTCCACGACCTCGACCCCTTCCTCCTGATTGCTCTCCATAGAAGACCTGCAAAGCCTGTTCTTCTTCAACCGGAGTACTCATACGTTGTTCATGCACTAACAGGCTTCTCTGTAACTCATCAATGGTTAAACTGCCAATATCCTTAGACTCCTCAATTGAACATACAACATAGTTAAACTTAGGAGTCATAGATCTCAAAAAATTTTCAACAACATCAATATCTCCTTTGGTTTCTCCATTTGCCTTCATCTTATTGGTTATGCTGAGGGTTCGCCCAAAAAACTCATTCACCGATTCTCCTTCCTTCATGTGGAGAACTTCAAATTCTTTTCGAAGTGCTTGCAAATGTGCACGCTTGACTCTAGTGGATCCTTGATATTTTTGTTTCATGGAATCCCATATGCTCTTTGCTGAATCCTTGTTCAAAATTGTCTCCAGGATTGAACGATCTAATGCTTGAAATAGATAGTTCTTAGCTTTCAAATCTTTCAGCTTCTGATCTTCGATGTTTTTCCGTTGGGCATCTGTGAGACCGCCACTTTCTGCTACAGCAGGAACTCCAAATTCAATTAATCCCCTATACTCCTTTGATCGTAAGAAGTTTTCCATGAGCATCGCCCAATGATCGTAATGCCCATCAAAACGTGGCACTGCTGGTTGCACAAACGAACTCTCCGTCGCCATACTTGTGAAGTCTGCTGCTTCAACTTTTAATCAGGCCCCGTGATGGAGCTCTGATACCAATTGTTAACAAACTGGAAATTTAAAGAAGAGATAAACAAAGAGAAAATGATGATCTTCTTATTAACTCCTAAAGAAACATAAAATAAGCTAATTAAATAGCCTTTACAAGAACAGATTGACGAGAAATAAGCAACAAGAAGCCTAACCAAATGGACCAACTAAAAGATATAGCAAACAAGAAATATCCCATAAAACTAGGGATTTTATTTGACTAAGCAACAACTTAACACCAATTGCATATCAATTCGTTCTAAAAAAAAGATTTTATTTTTTTATAATTTAATAATAGAATTGGAGATTAATATTTATAAATTCACTGAATTTTTTGAATTTTTTTGTCCAATTCGTACAAAAGACAGTATTTTTATTTTTTTATTTTTTCACATCCTAACATATGTTTGTGATTTGTTACTGATAAAATGACGCATGTGTGAAGTGTAAATGACAAGATTCATGACCGAAAAGACAGTCTAGTAAATTATTTCTCCAATTGACCCAATTTATCAACGTTAGGGGTAAAATTGCTCTTAGCTTCCAACGTTAGGGGCAAAATTATACCATTTTAAACGTTAGGGGTAAAATTGCTTCTGACCCAAAACGTTAGGGGTTTTTTGCACCTTAACCCTTAAATCATTAGTGGTTATGTTAGACTAAAAGTTTAAAACATTAAAATTATCATTTACTCTCTATTTTAATAATTAAATATTTAACATAAAAAATTAAATATTTATTTATTTCTATTTTATATAATTATAAAACTTTAGTGTAGTAGTGTATAATTTATGGGTGTTTGGTTACTTATTTTTTTACCTCAGGTTTGTTTTTTCACTTTAAAATTGAAAATTTTAGTTGTTTGGTTAAAAATCGTTTATTTGCTTTTTCTAGATGAAAAGTAGTTTTTTATAAAAGCAAGTTAGAAAAACATTTTTTTCCAACAGTAAACCGTAACAACAAACATAGGAATGTAAATGGGGCAGGAATTCCCCGTCCCTGTTGGTGACCCGCCCCTACGGAAATGAGGAATTCCCGATAAGAATTCCCATGGGACGAGGATAGGGATAGTTTTGTCCCCTGTGGTGGGAATGAGGCGCAAATGGTGAAAGATATCCCCATCCCGTGGGGATCCCGTTAATCCTCGATAGGGGATCCCCGACTATTCCCGTGATAATTGATTTTTTTGGATGATTTAAGTACATTTTAATTAGGCGATCGGTTGTCTTAAATTTTTTTGTGTTTTATGGTTTGAAAAAAATTGGGAATGATTGTTGATGTTTCGTATTATTAGCTACTAATTCTTACAAGTTTTAGATATTACTATTTTTTTAAACATAAATAGTGATTCCCCAAGGGATGAAGAATGTAGAATGAGGAAAAAGTTTTTGAAACATCAATAAATGAGGAATAGTGATTTTCTTGGGGGATGTGGATTGCCTACGGGGATGGGGACAAATCTATCCCCGTTTAACTAGCATGGACAAGGATGGAGAATCCCCGATTAGTCGGGGATGGGAAATATATTTCATGTCCCATCTCGCGTCGTTTGCATCCTTAAACAAACAGCAAACAACAGGTAAACCAAACAGACCCTTATTCGTATAAAAAAAAGTAAAATATATTTTTAAAATTATTAAAATATAAATAAATCTATATAAAATTGTAAATTTTTTCTTTTTTATCTCCAATAAACTATGAAACCAATAAAAGAATATGATTTTTTTAAATTATAAAAAAAATATTTAATAATATTTAATAATAGTTTAAAGATATTATATTAGAAAATAGAGAAAAATATCTTTGGCCCATGGATGCTTGCCAAGAGGCCAGTGAGAAGGAAGCCACGGGCTAATGTTAATGCTAATCATTCACTAGATATCAGTACGAAGATGACTACTCTCCAGATTGCTCATGAGATCAAGGTCAGACCCCCGGATATTAAGAAGGGGATTGAGACTAGAGTGGACTCACCTTCGGGTTCCGGGTCAAGGTTCGGTGTTTTGTCTATGGAGGAAGATCAGGACTCGGATCCTTCTGATAAGCAGATTGATTTAAGCATGCCTGGTCTGGATTCGGTAGAGCATGCCTCTAGTCTGGGTAATTCTATTAATCCTCTCTTTGTCTCTAATGCTTCTGCTAAAGGCAAAGAGATTCCCCAGTCTATCCTGTCAGCTGGGAAGGGTTTGAGTAGGGAGGCGAGTACTCTACATCCTCCTGTTGATGCTCCTATTGGTAAGACTATAGGAGTGAGTAAGTTAAACATGAAGAATCCCAAAGGGAAACCTAAAAAGAACCTTCATTGTTTGAATTCTTTGGATAAAAGGGGTCCTTCTGGGACCGCCTCTAGGCTCTCTGGAGCCCCGAACAAATACCTGATCTAGGGTTTGGGCCTGCGTCTGTAGTCTCCCCCTCTGATGGACTTCTTCATTTGGAATGTTAGAGGTGCGGCGAGCAAGGCTACCCACATTCATGTCAATGATCTCATTAAACAGTTTAACCCTTCCTGCTTTGTCCTTCTTGAGACCAAGGTTAGTGGAGCCAAAGCAAATAAGGTGGTTAGAAAGTTTAAGAATTGGAATTGCGTCAGGTCGGAGGCTACTGGCCGGACAGGGGGGATTTGGCTCTTTTGGAAGCCAGGTCAAGTCAATATTGATATTGTTACTATGGACAGTCAATTCATCCATAGTAAGGTGTGTTACCCGGGTAATAAACCCTTCTTTATTACCTTCGTCTATGCTGATCCTGTTTCGACTAACCGAAGAAGGCTGTGGGAGATCCTTCATTCTTTTAGCTCTAACATGGTGGAGGCGTGGTTGGTTGCCGGGGATTTTAATGACATTGCCCTCTTAAGTGATCAGAGAGGAGGGGGTAATCATTATGTGAACCGGTGTCTTAATCATAAGCAAAGTATGGATATGTGCGGGCTTTTGGACCTGGGTGCTGCTGGCCACAAATTTACCTGGAAAAGGAATAGTGTGTTTGTTAGGTTGGATAAGGTGTACGCTAATGTTGCAGCGATTTATAGGTTTCCTGAGGTCAAGGTTCTTAATCTCCCTTTCCGTCACTCAGACCATTGCCCTATCCTCATTAATTTGGTCAAAGGAAATCGGCTGAAAGGTAATAGACCTTTTAGGTATCTGGTGGCTTGGGAGTCTCACCCCGAGTTTAAGGATTTCGTTAAAAGCAATTGGCATCCCCACTCTGATGTTCTCCTCGCTACTGAGGAATTCAGGAGGAATGTGGCTGTTTGGAATAAAAATACTTTTGGTCATATTATCAGGAGGAAGAACAAACTCTTGAGGAGAATGGAAGGTGTTCAGCATTGCTTGGAGGTTCGTTTTGATCATAGCCTGAATGGTCACCTAAGAGCTCTTCAGAACGAGTTGGAAGCTGTGCTTAGACAGGAAGAGCTTCTGTGGTTCCAGAAATCTAGGAAGGCTTGGATTCAAGACGGGGACCGGAATACCAGGTTTTTCCACCTCTCAACGATCATTAGGAGACATCGAAATAGGATCGAGGCTATTAAAGATGCCAGTGGTGAGTGGATTTTTGAGGAGGAGGACATTCGGCGCCTTGCCCTTGATTTCTACAAGGACCTGTTTAGAGAGGAAGCTGTGGACCTAGAGAGTGCCCACTCTGGCATTTCCTTTCCTTGTTTGGGAGAGGATGCTATTAATAATGCTTTCCATCCCATTGAGCTTAAAGAGATTGATCTGGCCTTCTCTAGCATCGGTTCCACTAAGGCTCCTGGTATTGATGGTATCCCCACTAGTTTCTATCATAAACACTGGGACACTGTTAAAGAGGGTATATACAGCTTTGTGTTAGGTGTCTTTGGTGGTTCGAACGATATCAGTTTGGTTAATAAAACCCTCCTTGTCTTGATTCCTAAGGTTGCCAAGCCTTCTTCCTTTCTCCAGATGAGACCCATCAGTCTTTGTAATGTCTTGTATAAAGCTATTTCTAAGATTGTGGCTAATAGAATCCGGAAGATCCTTTCGGATATTATCAGCCAAAATCAAGGGAGCTTTGTTCCTGAAAGACAATTGATGGATAACGTTGTTATTGCCCAGGAAGTTGTCCATTCTATGAAGATTAAGAAAGGTAAGAAAGGGATCGTGGCTCTCAAGCTGGATCTGGAGAAAGCCTATGATAGGTTGAACTGGAGCTTTCTTCTGGATAGTTTAGCCAAAGCTGGTATCCTGGAGAACTGGAGGAATTTGATTGGAAAGTGTATCTCCTCTCCTGTTTTCCAGGTTATGATCAATGGGGATATGTCGGATGAGTTCTCTCCATCCAGGGGTATTCGTCAAGGGGATCCTATGAGCCCCTTCCTTTTTGTTATTGCCATGGAAAGATTGTCTCACCTAATCCAAGAGGCGGTGAGCAAAGGGACTCTCCACCCTGTTTCCATCAACAGACATTGCCCCCCTGTTACCCATTTACTCTTTGCTGATGATGTCATGCTTTTTGTGGAGGGTAATGAGGAACAAATTAAGGTTGTGATGGATATCCTCGACTGCTTTTGTGAGGCTTCTGGCCAGAAGATTAACATCCATAAATCCCGTATGCTTTGTTCCAAGAATATGGATAATAGCTTGTGTAGAAGACTAAGTGAGATGTCTGGCATTCCCCTGACTCAATCGTTTGGGAAATACCTTGGGGTCCCTCTTTATAGTGACAGGGTGTCCAAAGCCTCTTTTAAAGACATTTTGGACAAATCTAACGGTTTGTGTGCTAGCTGGACTCTTTCTCTTACAGGTCGTCTTACTTTAATCCAGTCTATCAACTGCGCTGCTCCAAATCACATCATGCAAGCCTGTAAGCTCCCTGAGCCGGTCCTCAACGACCTTGATAAAATTAATCGGCGTTTTCTGTGGGGAGAGTTTGGGGATGGGAGGAAGATTCACCTGGTCCCTTGGAAGGAAGCCTGCCAGCCTAAGAGCAGGGGGGGTCTTGGTATAAGGCAAGCTAAGGACACTAATAAAGTCCTGTTAATGAAGCTTCTTTGGAGAATGTGGCAATCCCCCTCCTCCCTTTGGGTTCATCTTCTGTGCGGCAAGTATAGGAAAGATAGAATCTTTGGTGGCCCGAAGGAGAGGGTTGTCAGCTGTTCCTTCCTCTGGAAAGGGCTTAGTGCTGTTTTTGCTGAGTTCTGTACGGAGATTGGCTTGGAGGTGGGTAATGGGAGATCCATTAGTTTCTGGTATGACACCTGGATTGGTGACAAACCGTTGATTGAGGTGTGCATCGCCCCTCCGCCGAATGATCTCCTTTCCTGGAGAATTGCTGATGTGGTGGACTCGGAGGGAGACTGGATCTGGTCTAAGTTCGACTCCTTTCTTAGCCTGGAGACCCTCCTTAATATTAGAGGTGTGAAGATTAATAATCAGGAGGAGGATAAGGACAGACACTGCTGGGCCTTGACTAATAATGGTTCTTATTCTTGCAAATCGGCCTATGAAGCTTTTACCCCTAATAGGGTTGATCCTCCCTTAGAAATTTGGAAGTCCATTTGGGCCCTCAAAGTCCCCTACCGCATTAGGAGTTTCCTATGGCTGGGAGTCAAAGACAGGCTCCTCACGAATGCAGATAGACACAGAAGGCACTTGGCTGTATCTGGTGCCTGTAGCAGATGCAGCGGCCATGTGGAAACCTTGTGCCATGCTTTGAGGGATTGCCCGAATAGTAGAAAGGTTTGGGAAGGGGTCCTTCCTCACCACATCCTTCCTTCCTTTATGGGGTTCTCTGATATTGACTGGTTCTCTGAAGGCGTTAATGGGAATTTGTTGGCCAATATGGAGCACGGGGCTATTCTCTTCGCTATTATTTGTCACCAAATGTGGAAATGGAGGAATGAAGAGTTATTTGCTGAGAAGACTGTCTTTATTCCTGACCTCCGGTTTTACTTCTCGAAAAAACTCTCTGTTATTACAAAGAGTTTTGAAGGAGAGCCCCTGGTTCACCCCTCCCCGGTTAAAGAGGTCCAGTTAGTTGGTTGGAGGAAGCCCAGGGAAGGGGTTGTCAAGTTGAATACGGATGGCTCCTGCCTTAGTAATGGCAGAATTGCTGCTGGTGGAGTTCTTCGGGATGCTGGTGGCGCCTAGCTGGCTGGGTTTACCCATAACTTAGGTACGGGCTCCTCCTTTACTGCGGAGCTCTAGGGGATCTTGTCTGGCATTAAACTCGCCATTCGCATGGGTGTTAAAAGACTTTCGGTGGAGTCTGACAATTTGGAGGCTATCAACAGGATTTCGGATAGACAGGCTGTTTGTCTTAAGAGTCAGAATCTCATTAAAGCCATCTAGAGGCTTCGTCCTGCATTCGATTCTCTTACCTTCTCCCATATTTATAGGGAGCAAAATCGCGTCGCGGATCGCTTGGCAGCTGCTGGGCATGGGGGGATGTTAGGTGTTTCTACCCTTTCCGTTCCTCCTTCTTTTCTGTTACCTTCTCTTCTTGAGGATAGGATTGGGGTCAGTCTTCCTAGACTGATCCCGAGTTAGGTTTTTGTTTGTTTGTTTTTTTCTTCCCTTCTTACCAAAAAAAAAGAAAATAGAGAAAAATAAAAATAAAATTTTATGAGGATAAATTTAAAAGGATTAACATACATGAGTATATGGATTTCAGTGTATATATTATTCAAACTTCATTAAAACTGTTTTGACTAAATTTAAAAATTAAAAAAAAAATTCTTTTATGTATATAACTACGAGCAATTTTGTACTTACATGTATAAGAATAAATTGAAAAATTAAAGAGTCGATTAAAACAAAATTTAAAATTTAATAAACTTTAAGTAGAAATACAAAGACTTTATAATTGTTTATCTTTTTTTAAGTATTATTTTTTATTTTTATTGTTTTTTTGTTCAAGTTTTGCTATTGTAACGACATGATGTTCCTTCTACGTCCTTTTCGATCTCAGATTCATAGCTACGACTTTAATTTTTTTCTCTTTTCGTTTGATTTTACTTAAGGTAGTAGTTTAGGGAAAAAAATTAGGCTAAACATATAATTTGGGATCTTAGACTTTCAAGGTTTTAAGGATTGAACTCTTGATTATTTATTTTTTCAGATTAAATAACCGAATTTGAATTTTTACATACATTGAGTCTCTCAATAACGACGTTAGCTAAGCCGTTAAAGAATGACTCAAGATGCGTAAAAATTAAAAGTCAAAGTCTTAATCAGTTAAAGTTCTAAAATTCATGGCTTAATCAAGAAAGTTATAAAGATAAATAGCTTATGACTTTACCTATAATAAAAAAAATATTAATATGAGAGACTCAATTTGGTATAGATTAGTTAATATAAGATACTTGTATATGACGTCAATTGAAATTGATAAAACAAACAATAAGAAAATAAATCATGCACGACATCTCTCTTTCCCTTACCTTTTGTTAAAAACCCAAAAATAAATGCCTTCTACGTAAGAAATAGTTTTACCCGCAACGTTTACAAGTAGCTAATAATAGTCAATCTATTCAAAATTTTCGTTAAGTGAGATAAGATCGATCTTGCTTGGAAACATTAGGTATCAAACTTTATCATTTTATAAAAAAAAAAAATTGTAGAAATTAATGCTAAAAGCCCAAAAAAAAAATACAGAAACAACATAACAAGAAAACAAATTAACTGGAAACCAATCTCCTAGTTAAATGACCACTTCGATCTTCAAAGAGGATTTCCTACAGGCCTGCAGGAGGCACACCATGTTGAAACACCTTTCCACATGATTTTGATTTGACAAAATTATTAATGATAAAAATATCCTAACACATTAAAATTTAAATGCTTTGATTTATTTACACTAATGTGTTTGTTCAATGTTAAGTTATTTGATTTATAAGACATTAATTTAAATGGCCCCAAGGCCCATGAAAGAGAGTCAAGCCCAAGTCAACGGATCAAAGCCTCACGGTCCAAGAAGACCAAAACGCAGTCGTACTGAGTAAAACGCAAGCCCAGCTTTGAGAAGGATCGAGAAACCTTCGTTTAAATAGCTTCAAGATGAAGCTGCTGAGTTGAGCGACAAGAAAGTCAGGTCAGCAGTTCACCTGAACAAACTTAGAGACAAAGTATTTCTACTTTGGGTAAAGCTCAGAAGACGCAGAAAGTTGTCTGGAAGACTTTACTATAAATGTGGAAACATTCTGTTTTGTCTGACGAAAAGCTGCTGAGCACTGCCGAAGACAGAAGATACAAGAATGTTATTGGCCGAGGACGCTAAGCACGTACTGAGTGAAAGCGACAAGAAGCTGTTTCCCTCCAATGGTTATTTTGAAATTCGAAATCACCGGTGCATCAAGTGTCACTATAAAAAGGCCTCTCAAATGCTTCATTCAATGCAGATCTTCAATTAAGTCGAAACGCTGACCAATTTGATATTCGAAGTTCTGTGAGAAAAGCAAAGCAAATCTTACACAAATTCCAATTCTGTGTAAAAGTCTAGAGTGATCTGAATCATCTAAAGTGTCTTAGCAATTGTTGTTTAGGACAAACAAACCCTCATCATTTCTAGAAGTATAGAAAGGAGAAGCTGAGTACTCGGTTATAGTACTCAGCGTTAGTAATAGGAGTGAGTAGAGGAATAGAGGAAGGTACTCTTGTATACTCAGCTTGCTATTGTAAAAGGTTTGTGCTCTACCTTTAAAGAGCTCAGTAGAGAATTCAAAAAGCTCGGAAGGAATTCCGGGGACTGGACATAAGCGGAGAGGCCGAACCAGGATACGTCTGCTGAGTAATATCTTTCTAACCCTTATCTCCTTAAATTATTGCTTGCTATAACACTACCTAGTTGAACACCAAAAAGAACATAAGCTGAGTTGAGTGAACTGAGAAGTTGAGTTCAGGGATAGACTTAAAGTGCTATCTTATGACTCAAGGTTAGATTCAGACTTAGTCACCTATTGACTAAGCTTGCGCCTAAGACTTACTCAGTTCTGCTGTGCTAAAGGACTTTGGAAAGTCTAAGTTCTAGAATATTAGTCAGCCTCACGCGAAAAATTTTAAATAGTTCCTAACCCCCATTTGGAACTAATATTATCACGTTACACGGGACCAACAAGTGGTGTCAGAGCTACAATAGCTCGCTGAAAAAGATATAACTATCTTGAGCTGATCCCCATAATGGCTGAGAACAACACTCATTTCCTCCCAAGAAATCAGACAACTCAGATTCTTCCTGAGGGACTGTCTATTACTAGGCCTCCTCTATTCTTCGGGTCTAACTATACCTTTTGGAAGAATAGAATGAAAAACTTCATTCAGGCAACAAACATGAGTGCATGGCTCTCAATAGTCCAAGGCTCGTTTGTTCCTGTTGAAACTGTTGACGAACAAACATCTGTCAAAACTGAGGCTAAGTGGTCAGAGGATGACCTCAAGAAACTGCAAAATCATGCCGCTGCCATAAATATGCTTCACTATGCGTTAGATGCTGTAGAGTACAATAAAATCTCAGGTTGCGAGTCAGCACATGAGATATGGAAGAAGCTGGAGGTCACCTATGAAGGAACTAGTAAGGTCAAAGAATCCAAGGTGAACCAACATATGAGGCTGTACGAGCTGTTCGAGATGAATGATGGTGAAGGAATCTCTGACATGAACTCAAGGTTCACCAACATTATTAACGAACTCAAGAGACTCGGCAAGATCTTCACTCAGGAAGAGCAAGTGAAGAAAATACTGAGGAGCCTTCCACAAAGCTGGCAAGCAAAGAAGACAGTCGTTGAGGAAGCCCAAGATCTAACCACCTACAAGTATGATGAACTCATCGGATCCTTGCTGACCCATGAGATATCAATGAAGAACTTTGAGGTGAAAGAAAAAGCTGAGGACAAGAAGCAAAAGTCTCTTGTCATGAAAGTTTACTCCACTGATGGTGACTCATCTGATGATGAAGAAATGGCCATGTTCACTAGAAAGATGAAAAGGTTGTTCCGAAAGAATGACAAGTACAGCAGAAATCCATTCAAGAAATATGACAACAACAAAGTTGAGTCAAACGACAGCAAATATAGGAAAGAAAGCTCAAAGCCTATCACATGCTTTGAATGTCATCAAACTGGCCATATCAAGTCAAGTTGTCCTACTTTGAAGAAGGAAAAGAAAAGTGGGAGGAAAGCAATGGTGGCTACTTGGAGCGATAGTGATGAATCATCTTCATGAGAAGCTGAAGCAACTGAGTCAGCAAACATCTGTTTCATGGCAGATGATGCTGCTGACTTCTGTCCATCTGAGCAAGCTGACTCATTGTGTGCATCCGACAATTAGGAGCAACCAACTGAGGTAACAACTCTACCCTTGCTCAGAAACGAAATGATTAATGCCCTGAGTGACCTGTATACACTTATCAAAAAGTGTAACAAGAAAGTACGAGCACTCAGTCAACGATGTGATGAGATTGAAGAGATCAAACTCAGTGATCTCCGTCATCTTCTCCAGGACAATACTAGGCAAGATGAGAACTTAAAAATCATGCACAAGTATGTCACTGAGGTCCAATCAGATTCTAAGAAACTGAAGAAGGACATCACATCCATTTAGAACCAACTAAAGATTCCAACTAAGAAGAGTTTCCATCATTACGCTGAGTACTCAGGTACTAGTCAGCGGAAATGGACTCCCCAACGAAATGTCCAATGTGACTTTTGTGGGAAGAAAGGCCACACTACTAAGGTATGTTGGCATGCTCAGCACAATGGTGTTGACCCGCCAATAAGGAGTCCACAGAGAAAGGTCCATTGTGATTTTTGTGGCAAGACTGGCCACACCACTAATGTGTGCCGTCATAAAATGAAATATGATGTATCACCTGTTGTGCCTAACAAACGAGGACCCAAAAAGACTTGGGTACCTAAAGATAACTAGTTATATTACAGGTCGGCCTGAGGTGTGCGGAAAAGTCAAAGTTGTGGTACGTTGACAGCGCATGCTCGAGGCATATGACGAGTGATGAAACTCAGTTCATCACACTTAAGCTTAAACGAGGAGGAAGTGTAAGTTTTGGAGACAACAAAAAGGGTAAGATAGTAGGGTCAGGAACCATTGGTGGTAATCCTACTATTGAGTCAGTCTCCCTAGTCAGAGGGCTTGAATATAACCTACTGAGCATAGCTTAGCTCTGTGATAACGGTAGGAAAGTTATATTCGATGCCACTGGATGTAAAATACTCGAAGGAAAAACAAATGAATTGATTTTAACCGCCCCTCATGTTGACAATGTCTTTATGCTAAGTCTAGAAAAGAAATTTTCAAAAAATATATGCTTAGTGTCAAAGGAAGAAAATTCATGGCTATGGCACATGAGACTTGGTTATGTAAGCATGAACCTCCTGGCCAAATTAGAAAGAAAGAAATTAGTTGAGGGACTGCCCGAACTTAAGTTTGAAAAGGATCAATTATGCAATGCTTGTCAATAGGGAAAACAAACCAAGAAATCTTTTCATAGTAAAAACATCATCTCAACCAAGCGTCCACTTGAGTTACTACACTTGGATCTCTTCGGACCAGTCCAGCCACTGAGCTTGGGTGGTAAGAGATTTTCCTTGGTCATTGTAGATGACTTCTCTCGGTACACTTGGATCATCCTGTTGAGTAGCAAGGATGAGACCTTTGAGACATTTTCTACATTAGTAAGAAAACTTGAAAATGATAAAGACCTAAAACTAGCTCACATCCGAAGTGATAATGGTGGAGATTCAAAAACCAACAGTTGTTGAGTTATGTGAAGCTAGCGGCATTGACCATAATTTCTCTGCTCCAAGAACTCCTCAACAGAATGGGGTAGTTGAAAGGAAAAACAAAACCCTGGTTGAAATTGCAAGGACAATGCTGAGTGAGAATAGGCTTCCAAAGTATTTTTAGGGTAAAGCTGTCAACACAGCGTGTTATATACTCAATAGGGCTCTATTCAGACCCATATTGAAGAAAACTCCCTACGAACTCTGGAAAGGACGAAAACCCAACATTGGATACTTTCGTGCCTTTGGTTGTAAATGTTTTATTTTAAATACTAAAGACAACCTTGCTAAGTTCGATTCAAAAGCTGATGAAGCAATCTTTTTAGGCTACTCAACAAACAGTAAAGCATATAGAGTTTTCAATAAACGAACTCAAGTCTTAGAAGAGTCAGTACATATTGAGTTCGATGAAACTAACCCTGCAGGAGAAGTCAGTCAACCGACTGAGGATGATCAATACTCAGCAGGCGCTGACCAAGGTGGAGCCGCCGAATTACCACTTCAAGGGCTGACTGAAGGTAAAAACGATACCCAAATTGTTTTCACTGACCAATCTATACCTGTAGAGATTGTTGAAACACAACCAGCTCAAGATATCACACTACCAAAAGAAATCAGAATCCCAAGAGGACACTCTGAAAGCGCCATTCTCGATGCTGTTGAGAATACCCTAATGACAAGAAATCAACTCAGGAGATACCTCAGCAACGTAGCTTTCGTCTCAGTCCTAGAACCAAAGAATTTCTCAGAAGCTGAGAACGATGAATTCTGGATGGGAGTAATGCAAGAAGAGCTTGATCAATTTAAAAGAAATGAAGTTTGGGACTTGGTGCCAAACCCAAGAAGTCAGAAGACCATAGGAACGAGATGGGTCTTCCGGAACAAGCTAGATGAGCAAGAAAATATAGTCAGAAATAAAGCAAGACTTGTAGCTCAGGGCTACAGTCAGCAGGAAGTTATTGACTACGGTGAGACCTTTGCCCCAGTAGTAAGGCTTGAAGCAATAAGAATATTGTGTGCATATGCAAGTTTCATGAATTTTAAATTGTTTCAAATGGATGTTAAGAGTGCATTTCTTAATGGAGTTATAAACGAGGAAGTCTATGTTAATCAACCTCTAGGGTTTGAGGATCCTAAATTCCCAAACCATGTTTACAAGCTCAAAAAGGCTCTATACGGTCTCAAACAAGCACCACGTGCTTGGTATGAGAGGCTGACCAGTTTCCTGCTGACCAGAAATTATGTCAGAGGAAAAGCTGATACAACCTTATTCATTAAGAGAAAGGGTAAAGACACCTTGCTGGCTCAAATATATGTTGATGACATCATTTTTTGTGCTACTAATGAGTCAATGTGCAAGGAATTTAGTAAGCAGATGCAAACTGAGTTTGAAATGTCAATGATGGGAGAACCCAACTTCTTTCTTGGACTTCAAATCAAAAATAAAATGGCACCTTCATCAGTCAAACAAAGTATGCTAAGGAGATATTGAAGAAATACGAACTGGAAAACTGTAAACCAATATCTACACCAATAGGCACTGACACTGTCCTCTGTATTGATGAAAATGGTAAGTCAGTAGATAGCAAACTATATCGAGGTATGATTGGCTCTCTACTTTACTTAACAGCCAGTAGACCGGACATTCAGTTCTCAGTATGTTATTGTGCTAGATATCAATCTAACCCTAAGGAATCTCATTACATAGCTGTAAAAAGAATCCTTAGATACTTGCAAGGCTCAGTAAATGTAGGTCTATAGTATCCCAACACTCATGATTTTACACTTCTCGGATACACTGACGCTGACTATGGACGAGACAAGCTGGAGCGAAAAAATACTTCAGGAGGATGTCATTTCCTTGGAAGCTGTCTTGTGTCTTGGTTTAGTAAAAAGCAGTCGTCAGTAGCCCTGCCAACCACTGAAGCTGAGTACATTGTTGCTGGAAGTTGTGTTGCTCAAGTCCTTTGGATTAAGCAACAACTAGAAGATTATGGGGTTCAGACAAAAATGATTGAAGTCAAATGTGACAACAAAAGTGCCATTGACCTATCAAAGAACCCAATTCAGCACAGCAGGATGAAGCATGTCAGTATAAGGCATCACTTCATCAGATACCATGTACTCAAGGGAGAGATCAAGCTGACCTATGTCCCAATGGATGAACATCTTGCTGATATCTTCACTAAGCCGCTGGCTCGTGAGCAATTCAACATACTTAGAGAAGCTATCGGTATGTTCAATCCTCTTCAATAAAATCCAAGTATAATTTATGCTGAGTGATTTATTACATGCTGAGTTGCTATGGATGCTGAGTATTTTATACCATACTAAGCTATAAAGCTGACTTATGCACTCAGAACCTGAACTGCTGAGTAACTACGTTGCTAAGTAAAGTAACTTGCACAATTAGGGTTTGCACGCGTAGCTAAGTAGCCTCTAGGATGACGTAAGCGTCATCATTAGTAAAAACACGCGCCCGCCTCTCGCAATTAATGACAGTATTAAACTGACTATCGATGGTTCAAATTCCCACCTTTCTTTCCGACCTATCAAGTCACCACCTACCGTCTATAAATAGGGAACGATTTCTCACTATTTACTTTCTACGCTTGAATCTCGCACTCGAACCTTCTCTCTCTCTCTAAATCCCTAATCTCTAAGTTTTTGCAAAGAAGTTCTGTTGAACGATTTCCGCAAGTGCACGGTATACGCTTGTAGTAATAAAAGATATCGATCCCACAGGGAACGTTTTTCGAACCAAACTTATTTACAATCGGTTAAATTTACTTTTAAGGTTTATAATATGGAAAATCATTTAATCGGTTTTGGTTTTGAAATTGCTAGAATGAGAATTAGATTAGAGTATGAAAATGTTAGAAAATACTCTGATTTAAGAATGAATTTGCAAGATAGGAACATTTAGTACTTTTTAGAAAAGTAAACAGATGTATTTGTTTGCATTAAGCAAAGAAAACAACTTTAAACTTTGTACGAATTATAAAGATGAAATAAATGATGGAACCTCTAATTAATTGGCTTTGAACATGACAAAACCCTATCCGGGATAATTGCCCTTAATCAAATTAAAACTCTTTCGAGATAATAATTTGCCTAAGTGTTCAACAAAGTTTCCTTGTAAAGATTTTGAATTAAATACGTTTTAATGAAAACACCAGCAATCACTTTAGTGGATTGGTTACCATAAGTGCTGCATAAAAATCTATCGAATAGAACAGACTTTATTAGATGAAATATAAATTGATACAAGTTTACAGAGAACATGGAGCATGGAAACATTCGACGGCTTGCAAGTGAACGGGTTGTCAATCTTTTCCTTGGGTTTCGTTAGAGTTTGTCAGGCTCCGGGGCGGATCCTCTACTCAATCTTCTCGTTGAATCTTCGTAATAGAGACTGGGTCGGTCTACTACCAAAATGAAAACTAAATTGGAACAATGTCTAAACGCTACTAAACTTGTTATTATTGAATAAACAATGTGTGTACAGCATATTGCTTTTTACAGAATCGAAATCTAATCTCTGACTCATTTCTGAGTCAGAGTTTCTGCATAAACTCTGCACTAATCTTCTCTTCTAACTCTCTCATCATTCATCTCTCAATTAACTCTTTATTTATAGATGTTGAAGAGTCGTGATTGAAGTGTCGTGTCCGTTGTGGAGAGTCGTGTCCGCTGTGAAGGGACGTCTTTATCCACCCAAACAAACGCGTTTCTTGGATTTTAACATGTGTTCATTGTACTTGGCAGAATT
This sequence comes from Euphorbia lathyris, assembly GCF_963576675.1. NCBI lineage: Eukaryota > Viridiplantae > Streptophyta > Magnoliopsida > Malpighiales > Euphorbiaceae > Euphorbia > Euphorbia lathyris. The sequence continues at coordinate 91,236,722 of NC_088915.1, forward strand.
TCTGTTCTTACCGAGAATGCAAATTCTCTGTCGAGAATGAGGAACTGATTTTTCAGCCTTCGGACGAAAGGCCGTGTCGCGACCGAGAATTTAAGATTCCCTGTCGCGGCCCCAAATTCTCTACCGAGAATTTTGGATTCTCTGCTGAGAATTTGCATTTTTCTCTGTTTCTGACTTCGTCTTTGTCCTCGTTTTGGTGTAATTGATCTTTGTTGTTTTTAACTCCTTTTGTAAGGTTTTTCTTCTGTTTTTGAGCTCTTTTCGTTCCTATTTGGATTTTACCAAATATTTATGTACCTTATAAGAAAGAAACATATTCGAGAGTAAAAGCTTTCTAAACAGTTATGAATATCATAAATTAGTAGCAATATTGATATTGATGATATTTTAGGTATATTTTGGGCTTAACAAATCTCCACATTTAATCTTTTGCTAGTCCCGAGCAAAATTTCACTGAATTTATTCTTTAACTAATCTCTTTATGAAAATAAAACATATATCTCTGTATTACCTTTTGAATTAGTTAAGCCGAAAAGACTTACTTCGCATGGCAAATTTATACGCAAATATCAAACTTAGTATAATATACGATATATCATTCGTCTTGTATTTTCAATTTTGAATTGAAGCATTCGGGACGATATAAGCACGCATGTTATTGAGTCTTTCGTCTCAAGGCATTTCAAAGCACAAAATTTCATTTCCCAAACCTAAACTAATATGTGAGATATATTATATATTTAAATAAGTACTTGGGTTAATTATTGCTTAGTTACGCCCGAGATAAGGGTGGTCTTGATCGTAACTTTATACGTATTTTATTGCTTAGTGTTCGCTTAAGAGATACCGACCATGCCATGGGTGGACGCAATCGTTACTTTAAACTTAAACACGCTTATTTTTTTTTTTGCTTTTAACGTTCCTTCCATACCTCGATTGTGATAAGGGTGGTCGCAATCGTGGCCAAAAGTAAACGGTACTTAATTTTCTTTCCTTTCATACCTCGATTGTGATAAGGTTGGTCTCAATCGTGGCCAAAAGTTAAGAATTCAACTAATTGATTAATTAATATGAAACATGAAATTGTAACTTGGGAAAAAGAAAGATAACACATTCATCCTCTATTGACTTAAAATTCAACATGTATTATGGCTAAAGTTTCCTTAAAAACTTCAAATTGGTGTTAATGTAAAACGAAATCAAACCGAGCTAAAAAATTGTTAGTTCAATTTAATGCCTATAAACCTAATTGAAAACTTAAAATAAGATTTATTGTATCATGAATTGCATGATATAAAATAGAGATTGAAAATAAAGAATTTATTACTTAAATACATTCACTCGAGACAATTTTACTTAAAATCGTATCGGAGATTTATGATAAATTTGAAAAATATTACCCGTATAGAAATATTATTTCTATTGATAATGATAACCTAAAAATAATCATAAGTTAAAAATATTTTAAACATATGAAAATGTAAAGTTATGAAAAATAATGTTTAATAAATTGTGTTGCAATATATGTTGCATTTGCATAAAACAAGTGTTGCATTTATAAATGTTGCTTATAAATTACTCGTTGCATTTATTCGTACTAAAAATAAAATGATATATGCAATATCTCCTCCCACACTTAATTTGGACCATGTCCTCATTGGTGCAAAAATCGATAAAAACACGAAAAATTGGACGAAATAAATCATACGAATGAAGAAAATATATAAATATGAAATTGATTGTAGCCAATATAAAGAGAAATTGAAATTGGACCAAACTCAATCAAAAATAGCATAAGAGATAAATAAATGGAGAAAAGATAAGATAAAACCTATTCTTGTGAAGGTGAACCCGGTGGAGACGGTGTGGTCACGACGTCTTGACGACGAAAAAAATGATAAGAACTAGCGTCATGGTGACGTGTGTTTCCACAAAGTATGTATATAGGCATCCACCGTGTTTAATTGTGAACTCATCTCTTGATTGTTCTCCATAATATCATCAAACCGCAAATTCATTTGCCGGTTGTGTAGAGGCATATGAGTCAAAATTTGTTCTCAAATGAACTTGATCAACACTGTGCTCATCACCAACAAGCCTTTGTGCTTATGCATAGGCAAACATGCTCCTCTTCCCTACCGTCTTCTTCATCATCATCAGCTTCATAATGCATATCGTCACTCCCACCAAAATGTGTCTGCTTATTACCATCCCCTTGAATACCAGAACCATGTGAACTGGAAGTATCAACATCGAATCTTTGCAAAACTAACCAACATTGGTTAACCACTAAATGAATGTTGAAAAGTTGTGGCATAATCCAACATCGGGAAAAAATTAGGAGTAAGTGATTGAAAACTACGCCATAATACTCGTAGCATCCAAAACAATACCCGTAATCAAAGTACGCATAGTAACGTGCTTATTGGTTGAAACGGAAACATGGAATCAATTGTCAAAAGGTAATCCAATTTAATCTATCATTAAACCAACAATCTTTAGCATGTTTGGGATTAAATCCATCCAAACTAGTCAAAGTATGTCCAAACCGGATTGGTTGGAAAATGGATGGCTTAACAATAAATTAATTTTGTATGATATCCAAACCAAATACTCATCTTGTCATCCCCAACTTCATATATTAACCGAAATCCTAAATGTAATCTGCTCATTCTTTTTAGAGTAGGAAAGAGTAACCAATACAATAATGTCTGATTCACTATGCACGATGTCCATAATAGTGCTTGTACCACGTGCCTAACCCCATCTGAAATAAGGCTAAATGGAGGTAGAGGAAACCTGATGAGTAACCTTTTTATGTTTAGGCATGGTGTGGAAAAAGTTAGGATATGGAGGTGGGGTTTGGGAAAGATGTATTTTGGGTAGGTAAAAATTTGGTAAATGTAAAGGTGATATGGTGTGGAATTAATTGTACTGGGAAGAGTTTGGATTGTGTAATTTGGGAAAAATAGGAGGTGATGTAAAGTTTTTGTAAGGGATAGGTAAATAGAGGTATGAATATAGGTGTGAGGAAGTAGTGTAGGAATAGGAAAAGGTTGCAAAATTGGATAAATTTGTGTCTATACCCGTCCTACAGGTCGCGGGTCGCGACCGAGAATTGCCTAGCCGCGGTCGCGGCACGCGAAATTCTGATAATTTTTCACTCTGATTTGGACCAGTTTTTTGCTGTACTTGCCGAGAATTAATAATTCTCGGCCGAGAATTGGTCATAGATGGCTGTTTAGGTGCATTTTGACTAGGTTTGTGTGATTTAATTGATTAATTGTCTCCTGAACTTAATATAAACGGTACCTGCACTTAAGAACTTAATTGAAAAACATTAAATGCAAGGAAAACCAAAGGGTTTATCCTTATTAAATTTTTAGGAATGAAACCTTAAATTCCTAATTAGAGTTAATGTAGAATTAATGTACATTAAGTCACATAAGGTAAATTAATCATCCAAAAGATAATGAACATACGTTCATGTAGGTATTTATTCATGCTTAAAACTTAAACATGATCTTTATTCAAATTAAATAAGCATTCAGATAATGAAACATTTAACCTTAATCATTAACCTTATTCGAATTGATACAGATTCATATGAAAAATTGTATGTTTTATTTTAAGAAATTCATACGGATATATATAATAATCAACACGATATAAGTTCATAATTTCATAATTAAAATTAAACTCAATGGTTGCATGAAAATGAAAATTTATTATGATGTTCAATAGTTAATAATGATCATAACTTATTAGCATTAAAGTGATTCATACATATTCATGTGATAATAGTGTAGAAATCTGAACAGACATAAACCAGGACTTTAAGATTAAAGTATAAAAATGAAACAAAGTATAATTGCATAACACATATTGACATAAACGAACATGAACATATATAAAAAGAAAATAGAAAACAAACCTATATACAAAAACAAACAAAGAGATTAAAAGTAATCAAAACAAATTATTAATCACTTATGCATATTAAATCTGAAGCATTGAAACTTATGCAGATTAATGAAATGATATACAGAGTCATTTTAACATTATATACATACACATATATGTTTGAAGGTTATACTGATTCATGTTAACATATAGATAAAGTCATTCAAATAATTTGCATATATACTAATAAAAAAAATAACCAAAGAATCAAAAGTGGATATGTTTATCAAAATTGAAAAACATATGTACAGAACAAAACTCAAAATTATCATATAGAAGGAATGTTCATGAACTTGTTCAATAGTTAGAATTATCGTATAAAATGAATTAACATATACTGTTCCGTATTAGTTTGTAATATATATGAAAATGTCAGATGTTCAGAAATATTTCTGAAATGAATACAGATTCATGAAAAATAATTACAGATTCATGGACAAGGTTCAACTGTTTTAAGCAAAAAGAATTAAAGAATCAAACTTGACAGTTTTATTAAAATTAGAAGAACATATATACAAAGAACAGAAAGAACAAACATAAAAATAAACCTATATACAACAAATAGTTTTATAATATCTTCGTTCTTCATTATGTGTGTAAATGGGAAATGGTGCATCATAGCATTCTGATAAATCAGGACGCTTGTTGCGTGCAGCAGTAATCTTCTTGGAAGATGGATGCTTGGAAGTCATGGTTTTAAAAAGAAGAAAAAGTTTCTGTAACTTTGTCTCTTTTTTTTAAATGTGTGATAACTGAAAAGAAATCAGATTTTGTCTGATAGAGATGAATAGAAAATGTAAGCAACAAAAATTTGATCTTTTCCAATTGTTTATAATGATGTTAGGATGAATTAAAGTGTCTGTTGGTAGAGAAAAGGTACAAATTCACACCATTTGAACATGAAGAAGCTTAATTTTTCGAAATGTATAGAAAAGGTTCATGAATTTAAAGAAGAAAGAAGGATACAGGTAAAAAAAAATGACCCGTGTCGCTACCGAGAATGGCGATTCGCGGTCGCCGCATGTCATTTTTTAGAGAGAAAATTTTTCGCTGAAGTTACTGAGAATTTCGATTCTCGGTAAGTTCAGAAAAAAAATTTTTTTTTTCTTCCTTTCCCTTGAAATTTTGAAATCCTGAATTCTCAACTGAGAATTCATATTCTCAGTAAGTTCAGAAATTTATAAAACTTCAAATAAAAATTACTGTAGAGATTTCTAAACTAAAGACTAATGTATAAACTAAACTAAAATGAAATGAAATGTAAAAATTAAAATATGAAAAACTAAAAACTAAAAAATGTGATAATCCTTAAGAATTCTCAAGGAGAATCAAAATGATGGACATAATCAATTACTTAGACCGGTTTTTAAATAATGGTTATGTCCATTTAACTTACATGAGAATAATTTCAAGCAGGAATAAAAGAAAGTAGAACTGTACCCCAACTTGAAATTATTATTGTATATTTTTTTTCTTTTTTTTTTTACATTTTTTAAGCGCTTTCTTCTTTTAGCGTTTTCTCAATTTAAGGATCTAGTGATTTTGCTTAAATGCCCGAACTTCTGGTTCTGGCCTCGAACAAAAACTACGCACATAAACTGAAACTTTCAAAACTAAATTAAAAGTATACAATTCCTTCCTGGCGGATAAGATAATTTCATCCTACTTATGATATATCTGTCTTAAAAGAGTTGATCGGCTATTTCTTAGAGAGATAAATGTAGGTGTTTTAAGGAAATGATAAAAAATGGAAATTATTTGGGTTTAGTGTAGGAATTGAATAAATTCTTAACAAAGAGATATGATATTTTGGTGAAGGGTTAAGTTTATAGAAAAGAGGTAAATGTGTTTGGGAAGAGGTAAATTTTGGTGGAAAAAGTCATCTGTCACGTCTGACATCCTGTTTCAAAAATTTGCTTTCCCTCCTGATGTATCTGTATACTGAATTTCTTTTATGTAGACTTCTTCTGTGCATTTATATTGATGATCAAATCTCCAGTTTATCTTTGAAAAAACTTGGATTTTTTTTATCTGCAAACATTTAAATGCAAACGTTAAATAACAACGAGGATTTAGTCCTAGTGACCATCCTCAATGAATAATAAAAAATATAAAATAAATAAATACATAAATATATTATAAACCAAGGTTCGAAATAACACGAAAAACATAAATTTTTGTTAAAAATTTGGCGTTCCCCGGCAACGGCGCCAAAAACTTGTTGAGCGATTTCCGCAAGTGCACGGTATACGCTTGTAGTAATAAAAGATATCGATCCCACAGGGAACGTTTTTCAAACCAAACTTATTTACAATCGGTTAAATTTACTTTTAAGGTTTATAATATGGAAAATCGTTTAATCGGTTTTGGTTTTGAAATTGCTAGAATGAGAATTAGATTAGAGTATGAAAACGTTAGAAAATACTCTGATTTAAGAATGAATTTGCAAGATATGAACGTTTAGTACTTTTTAGAAAAGTAAACAGATGTATTTGTTTGCATTAAGAAAAGAAAACAACTTTAAACTTTGTACGAATTATAAAGATGAAATAAATGACGGAACCTCTAATTAATTGGCTTTGAACATGACAAAACCCTATCCGGGATAATTGCCCTTGATCAAATTAAAAATCTTTCGAGATAATAATTTGCCTAAGTGTTCAACAAAGTTTCCTTGTAAAGATTTTGAATTAAATACGTTTTAATGAAAACACCAGCAGTCACTTTAGTGGATTGGTTACCATAAGTGCTGCATAAAAATCTATCGAATAGAACAGACTTTATTAGATGAAATATAAATTGATACAAGTTTACAGAGAACATGGAGCATGGAAACATTCGACAGCTTGCAAGTGAACGGGTTGTCAATCCTTTCCTTGGGTTTCGTTAGAGTACTTTTGTATTATTCACCATAGGAGGTGGCTAATATTATTTCATATCAGCAGCTTTATCAATTTGCTTTTATTTTTATTTATTTTTTACTGCTCAGTATATAAAAAAATTGTTTCATATTTTTTGGTATATGTGCGATTAATTTTACTTTTGAAAAACGAAAATCTATATATTGAGTAACTTTATCTCTAAAATTTAAAATAGAGTAATTTTTAAGATAAGAGTATGTAAATGAGTAATTTACTTCTAATAACGGTAGCAAATAACAAATTTTTTTTAGGTGACTGGTTGTTTTCAATTATGTGTTAGTTTTTTTTGTGATTTGAAAATTTTAAAAATGATTGTTATTATTAGTCACCGTTTTTTAAACGATCATTCCCCATGGGAATGAGGAATCTTGATAATATTTTTGGAACATCGGTAAACGCGGAATGGGGATCCCTGTGGGGATGGGGATTCTACGCAGGACAGGGATAAGGGATAAGTTTGTTCTAGTTTAGCTCGTGGGGATGGAGAATCCCCGATTAGTCGGGAACGGGAATGGAAAATGCATTACCCGCGCCGCCTCGCCCCCATGTTTACATCCCTAGTCACATTGATAATTAATATCGTTATTTCATAATAGCGTTTCGTAATTTTATCGCTAATATTTAAAATATAGTAAATTTTAAAAATGATGTAATTTTACTTCCAATATTTTAATGTAAATAGTAAATTTATTTCTAACGTTGACCTTAAACGTTGACATTTATCTCTGACATTGAACTTTAACGTTGACATTTAGACATATTGTTGGATCTTTCTATTATACTTTAATTTTATTAGACATAAATTATGTTTATAATATCCCCCGAAAAAAGAAAGAAAGTGGTTATGCATGGTTCTACTTTGTAATAGCGTTTCATAATTTAAAAAGTGATTTGCTTCACACCGCCCTTTATGTCCCACATACTGTCTCCAAATTACACTTTTACCCTTCCCCTTTATATTTCAAAAATTAAGTTCAAATTTACATTCTAACTCCCAAACACATTAATTCAAACCCGAAAAAGAACCCGAACTAATTATGGCTGGACGTGGAGGTAGAGGAAAAGCAGTAGGGATCATTCCGGTAAAATTTGAACTTAATAGTTTTTGTTAATTTGTTATTTTTATTTTAGTTTTCTGTCCTGAAAATCAAGACAGAAAATGGCATGATTTTACTCATAACGGGTCCAGGACCCGCCGCTCTCTCTTGACGGCGGGTCCAGGACCCGTCTTTCTTCAAAACATGGCGGGTCCAGGACCCGCCATGTTATGTAGGAGGGCGGGTACCTGGACCCTCCTGCAAGAAAGATCGGCGGGTCCTGGACCCGCCGTTGTTTGAAGGAAGTCGGGTCCTAGACCCGCCATCAATAGAGAGCGGCGGGTCTTGGACCCGCCGCTATGAAAACGGACCGGTTTTCTGTCCCGATTTTCGGGACAGAAAACTAAAAACTAAAAAAAAAATAGTAGTTAGCGTATTATTTTTTGCATGTTGTTTTTAGAAATATTTAGCGTGTTGTTTTTAGAAATATTTCTCGGATTATATTTATAAATTTAGCTTGCTGTTTTTAGAAATTCAGCGTATTGTTTTTAGAAATTTTTTATAAGTAACTGTTGAATGTTTATTTTCCAGCGTGACATTTTAGAGGGTTCCGGACATCGCCATCCTTCTAGACGTGGCGTCACAGCCTCTGTTCAGAAGGAACGAGGAGCAGAGAGGCTCATGGCGGATGCTCAAAGGACGCACGTGACAGTGCAGCGGCCCATGAGTGACGATGAGGATTATGTTACCATGGATGATGGTGAGGATTTTCCCGAGAGCGACCCTAGCCCAGTTCGTCGGGCGACGAAGGGGATGGGTTGTCGTTTCGGTCGTGCCGAGTCATCTGGTAAATAATTTACATTTTTCTCATAATTTTTTTTATTAATTTACTTTACTATAGAAAAATTATTTAAATGTTATACGTTTAATACTATTGTAGGGAGTAGTAAGCGCTCGAGGAATGTTGTAGACGATGGCTAGGTTGTGACGGATCCGGTCCCCGGTGGACCAATTGATGGTACTGTGATTCCCAGCTTCTTGGGACATGTCACTTCTACCATATGGATCGGACAGCTGAGGTCGGAGCTCAAGGGCCACACTAGAGGGACATTCTGTAGGAAATTGAATGAGTGGTATAAGAGCGCTCGTCCAGAGGTCAGGTGTTAAGCCCAAAATATACCTAAAATATCATATATAAATACGTTAATTTTACATTGAAATCGTGCTAATTATATTCATTTAGAATACTTTTACGTCTTTATTTACTTCTTTGATGCAAGGTACTTAATTATTTGGTTAAATCAAAATAGGAGCTAAAACGGAGCTAAAATGAAGGAAAAACCTAAATAACGTGCCAAGAATACATATCAATCAGAAGAACAGCTCAAGGAGGACAAGAAGCAGCCGAGAGACGGGGAGAAAAGCCCCTGTCGCGACTGAGATTTTCAGAATCTCAGTCGCGACATACGAAAGCCGGTCACGGAAAAAACGAAATCTTCAACTCGCCCCTTCACCCCCTGTCGCGACTGAGATTTTCAGAATCTCATATGAGATAGCGAAGAATTCTGCATAGTTTTCACATGTTTTAATCCGAGAAACGCGTCTGTTCGTTTGGATAAAAAGCGACCCTTCACCAGCAAACATAACCCTTCATTTACAACCCTTCAACAACTATAAATAAGTGATCCATTTCAGAAATCAATGTTGTTGGCTAAGTTAGAAAAGTTAGAGAAATCAGAGAGTTATTATGTTAAGTTTCTGATTCAGAGAAGAGTCAGAAAAGTTAGATTTCATTTCTGTAAACAAACTTGATGTACACAAGTTGTTATTAGATTAGTTATAAACACAGTAATATTAGTTTAGTTTCAAAGGTTGATCAGAGACAAGTTTTCATTCTGGTAGTGGACTGACCAGTCTCTATTTCGAAGATTCAGCGAGAAGAACTAACGGCTGAAGCGCAAAGAGGTCTGACAAGCCTACGGAGTTTGAGGGAAAGATTGACAACCCGGATCTCAAAGTTTTCGTTAAAATCCTATCCATGTTTCTACTTCTCTGTTAACTTGTGAAGATTCACATTTCATTAATGATATATTTATTTTATTCAATACATTCTTCCTGTTGTTACTTTGATATTGTTCTGATAAAATGATTTTCAAAGTGATAAATTGGTGTTTTTATTAAAACGTTTTATACTATCTTATTCATATAGAAACTTTGTTGAACACTTGAAAGAATTAGTTTTTACGGATGATATGATCGCTAGCGCGGCTTATCAGATATAAAATACTAACTTGATTAAGGTAGAAATCTGCTCCGATCCAGAGAGATTTCTACGGTTCAAGGCCATTTAATTGAATAAATTCCTATATTATTACATGTCCATAATCTTACCAAAGTTATAGTTGTTTTCTTTGCTTAATGAAAATAAGTTTTATACCGTCAATTTATTCCAATTACGGAAGTATCTGTCTTGTAATCAAAATCTCAAGACGGAATTGTTCTCTAAATTCAATATAATATTCTTATCTAATCCTAATTTATCCGAACCAATACAATCAATTAAACGATTTTCTTTTGTTAAACCTAAAGACGTGAATAAAACTGAATTAAATAAGTTTTTAGTTAAAAAGCGTTCCCTATGGGTTCGATATCTTTTATTACTACAAGCGTATACCGTGCACTTGCTGAAATCGCTCAACGAGTTTTTTGGCGCCGTTGCCGGGGAACGCCAAAATTTTTGACAAAATTTTAGATTTTTCGTGTTTGATTTCGAATCTAGGTTTAAATATAATTATTTTAACTTTTGCAATTTATTAATTTACTAATTTATTTATTTTTCAAATTCTGTTTTGTAGGTAGTTCGGTTCGTGTAAGATTTTCAGGTTCATGCGCAGTTCTCGAAGTTCAGGCATTGTACCAGACCCTATAGACCCAGAAATTGAGAAAACCATTAGGAAGAGCAAGAAAAACAAAAATAAGACTCCAGTAAAAACATATACCAGCCAGAAAAAATGGCAGATCCACCAACACTTATGGATTACGCTAGGCCAGGTGTGGCCGGTGTAACCAATAGTATCGTTAGACCCAGAATCACCGCAAACCAATTTGAAATTAAGCCAGCTTTGCTTAATATGTTGCAAAATAATGTAACATTTTACGGGTTACCTAACGAAAATCCTAACACCCATTTAACAAATTTCCTTGAAATTTGTGACACTTTTAAAATCGCAGATGTGACTGCAGAAGCAATCAAACTTCGCCTCTTTCCTTTCACTTTTAAGGATAGAGCCAAAGAATGGTTAACTTCTATGCCAGCCGCAACTTTTGCCACTTGGGAACAATTAGCCCAAGCATTTTTATCAAAATATTTTCCTTTAGCAAAAACCGCAAGAGTCATAAAAGAGTTAACATTTTTTTCTCAAAATGATAATGAGACTCTTTATGAGACTTGGGAACGTTTTAAAGAACTTCAACGTTTATGCCCACACCACCAATTACCCACTGAACTTTTAATGCAAACATTTTACAATGGACTAAATCCTACAACTAGGGGTTCATTAGATGCTATGTCGAAAGGGCTATTTATGAAGAAAACATCAGCCCAAGCAAGAGAACTTTTGGAGGAAATGGCAATCAACAGCAGTATGTGGCCCGCGGAACGTGGACATATACCGGTGGCAAAACCATCATCCTCAACCACACCATCAGTTAAAGGTATAGTTGAACTTGATCCAGTCGTGATGTTACAAGCCCAATTTTCTGCCTTATCGCACAAAATTGACAGGTTTATGGCACCGTGTGATTCTAAAGGTAATCCAATCCAAACGGATGTGGATTACGAAAACATGAGTGAGATCGAACAGGTAAATTTTGTCCAATGGCAAAACCAAACTAATAATTCTTATTCTAATACTTATAATTCTGGATGGAGGAATCATCTTAACTTTAACTGGAAAGATAAAAATAACAATAATGCAAGTGCTAATCAAAATCGTACCACTAATTATCAAAATCAGTCAAGAGATACGATTAGCACTTTATCTTCTAAAATCGACAAGTTTATAGATGCTATCAGTGGAAAAATAAGTAATCACGACGATGGTTTTAAACGGATCGAAAATAAATTCGAATCTCTTATTAAAAACCACTCATCTAGCATCCATAATTTGGAGGTTCAAATTGGTCAACTTGCTAAATCAATACCATCCCGAAAAGAGGGAAGTCTTCCCAGCCATACGGAAGAAAATCCGAAAGAGCATGTGAAGGCTATAACTCTTCGTTCAGGGAAAAATTATCAAGGGCCGAAAATGCCCAAAGATGCAACATTACCAGGAACTGATTTACCAAAGTCCAAAGAAGATATCTTAAACACAAATAGTTCACCATTTGACACAAGTACCAAAACTTTTGTACCCAAACCACCTTTTCCGCACAAAGTCCGAAATAAGGACTATGACAAACAACTTCTAACGTTTTTGGATAAACTTAAAAATTTGCACATCAATTTAACGTTTATGGATGCAATCACGCAAATTCCTAACTATGGTAAGTTTTTAAAAGATTTAATTTCAAAGAAAATCAGTTGGGAAGGAATTTCATCCATTTCGTTAACTGAAGACTGTAGTTCAATCATGTCAAGTAATTTGCTCACTAAACTCAAAGATCCCGGATGTTTTACTATTCCGTGTAAGTTGGGAGATATTGAATTCCCAAGTTGTGTTTGTGATTTAGGAGCAAGTATAAACTTAATGCCGTTGTCTATTTTTAACAAGTTAGGTTTAGAAGAAGATATCAAACGTACCAATATGGTTTTGCAATTAGCGGATCAAACCACTAAGAAACCATATGGTATAATTGAAGATGTTTTAGTCAAAGTCGATAAATTTATTTTTCCTACCGATTTTGTTATATTAGATTTTGCATATGATGTAAATTGTCCTTTAATTTTCGATAGACCGTTTATAAACACGGGACGTGCTCTAGTAGATGTGTCGAAAGGGAAGCTAGTTTTAAGAATAGGAGAAGATAAGATCGAGTTTAATATGAACAAAGCGATGAAATACCCTATGGAGGAATTCGCTTGTATGAAACTTGATTTAGTCGAGGAATGTGTCAATGCCGTTATTTAGAGTGAAGAAATAATTGAACCTATAATAGGTGAGGAATTAGAAGATACGGACCCAGAGCCTTTGATTCGAGAAGATGGACCAGTTCCGCCTTCAATTGTAATACCCCCTAAATTAGAACTTAAAGAGTTACCCAGTCATTTGAGGTACGCTTTTTTAGGCGAAGGCGATTCTCTACCTATAATTATTTCTAACAAATTAACAAATGATCAAGAAGAAAAATTGAAAGAAATTGTTAGAAATAGGATAGGAAGTATGGGATGGCAAATTTCAGACTTAAAAGGAATTAATCCTAGTATCGTAATGCATAGAATTCACTTAGAAGAGGATAAGCCACCCAAAGAGGATAGGCAAAGACACTTAAATCCGAACATGAAAGAGGTAGTAAAAAATGAGATTACTAAACTTCTTGACAATAGAATCATTTATCCGATCTCGGATAGTGAATGGGTTAGTCCAATCCATTGTGTACCCAAAAAAGGAGGCATAACTGTTGTAAGGAATGACGAAGGTGAATTGATACCTACACGAACCACCACTGGTTGGAGGGTTTGTATAGACTATAGGAACCTAAACAAAGCAACTAGGAAAGATCATTTTCCTCTACCTTTCATTGATCAAATGATCGAAAGGATAGCCGGTCATGCATTTTATTGTTTCCTAGACAGTTATTCCGGATTCTTTCAAATTTACATTTACCAGGATGACCAAGACAAAATAACCTTCACGTGTCCTTACGGAACATTTGCATATAGGAGAATGCCTTTTGGTCTATGTAATGCACCAGCAACATTTCAACGATGTATGACAGCAATATTTAATGACTTCATTGAAGATATAATGGAAGTTTTCATGGATGATTTTTCAGTTTATGGAGATTCTTTCGATGCATGTTTACAGAACTTAGATAAAGTATTGTCTAGATGTGAGGAAACGAATTTAGTATTAAATTGGGAAAAATGTCATTTCATGGTAGACGAAGGAATTGTTTTAGGTCATAAGATATCTGAAAAAGGTTTAGAAGTGGACAGAGCAAAGACTTCGGTTATAGAAAAATTACCCCCACCAACCACTGTTAAGGGAGTAAGATCATTTTTAGGTCATGCAGGTTTTTACAGAAGGTTTATAAAAAACTTTTCTGTAATCTCCAAACCACTTACTAATTTGCTTATGAAAGATTCAACTTTTGATTTTAACGAGGATTGTTTAAAAGCTTTCAATACCTTGAAAACGGCTTTAGTCAGTACACCTATAATATCGAAACCCAATTGGAATCTACCTTTCGAAATTATGTGCGATGCAAGTGACTTAGCTGTAGGATGTGTATTAGGTCAAAGGAAGGATAAGAAACTTCATGTTATATATTATGCGAGTCACACATTGTCCGGTGTACAGTTAAATTACACCACAACTGAAAAAGAAATGTTAGCGGTAGTTTTTGCATGTGATAAGTTTCGATCTTACTTGTTAGGATTTAAAGTCATCATTTATACAGATCATGCAGCTTTACGATATTTATTTGCTAAGAAAGATGCAAAACCGCGTCTTATTAGATGGGTTTTATTATTGCAAGAATTTGACCTAGAGATTAAGTGCCTGCCTATTCTTGAGACAAGCTTCAAACTGTTTCTCTTTCAGTAACTTTTCCGTCAATGCGAGTTCTTCATTTTGCTCTCTAATGGATTCTCGAATAGCATTGAATTCCCTCACTTTCAATTCAAGATCTTTACAATAGGTTCTCATTGTTGCTTTAAGTGAATTGAAATCTTCTTCTTTTGATCTATGTTTTTCAGTAAGCCAGTTTATGCGCTTTTGGACAGAAACCAAATTCTTCTTTTCGGATCCAACTTTTGATGAGAGCTCACTAATAGACTTGTCAAGAAACTCCACCTCTGTCTGTTTCTTTTTTAGCTCTGCAAATTGAACGTTGGCCAATCCCTGCAGTGTATCCAACTGCTTCTGCTTCAACTTAAGCTCAATATTGGAATCATTTATCAAACTCTTTACCATAGCCAAACCCTTCTGTTTCAGCTCAAGTTCTTCATTGCAATTTGCAGCATAAGTTTTCACCTTTTGGACTTCCTTCTGCGCTGATTCTAACTGCTCGGTTTTCACAGAAAGATTGAGGCTACACTTGTCATGTTTTCTTTTCACCCCAAGCAATTTCATATCTTCTGATTTGATCTGCCCAATTCGTTCTTCTATCGACTTTTCAATTGTACTCAATTGGTTATTTTTCATGGTAAGCTCCTTCTGTTTCAGCTCAATTTCAAAATTACAACTGTCCAGTTCTTCCCTTTTCAAATTAAGCACTCCATCAATTTCTTTTAGAGCCACATTCAATTGTCTTTCTTTTGATGTAAGGTCCAAAGAGAAGTCCTGAAACCACTTTCCAAGAACAGAAATATGTTCATTTTTCGATTGTGAACCATCAAGTGGTTCTTCTACCTCATTCAACTTAAGTTCAACTCCTTTATCCTGTTGTTCGAGCACTCGGGTGGTTTCTTGGTCATGCTTCCGTATGCTTTCTTGCTTTAACTCAACCGGTTTTATATGGTCAGAAAATTTCTCCATTAGAACAAAAACCTATGAAACAACAAGCAATTTTTATCATGAGTTTCAAGCATACAAATCCTCTTCAGGAAACCCAGTATAATAAAAACAAGTGCAAAATCATACTAAAATTACAAAATCAATATCTGAAAAACATCAAATTTTAGAAATCCCAAAAACTCCTACCTATTCAAAAAAAAAAAAAAAAAAAAAGAGTTGAAGATGGTAGATTCCATGGTTAGACCCTTAATGCTCTCTCTAAATGAAACAATAAGGATCATGATTTTAAAACCCAGCATTCATATAGAACAAACCCCAAAAAAATTAAAGAAACAAGTGCAAAATCATACTAAAATTACAAAATCAGTATCCAATCCCAAAAACTCCTACCTATTCAACAAAAAACAACAAGAAAAGCAAGCAGAATTAGAGGAAAATAGAGGTGAAGATGGTAGATTCCATGTTTAGATACTTAATTCCCCAAGAAATAACACCAAGACCATTGTGGCATAATGCTCTCTCTAAATGAAACAATAAGAACCATGAATTTAAAACCTCGTATTCATCTCTACAACAAACCCCATAAAAAAATTAAAGAAAAGGGGGAAAATCAAACTAAATAGGAACAATCTGAAAAACACGTACCTTTATTAGGAATCCAAGAAAGAAAAAGTGTTGCCTTTGCTTCAAAGTCTCCTTGACTCAGAATGGTAATGAAGTTTGTGGAAACCCTAGCAGATGAAGAAGAAGAAGATCAGAAGACAACTTAGGAGTGGGTTTCCGTGAAGAAGAAGGAAACCGAAATAATGGCACTGTCAATAACAAAATTAATGGATTGTTTCCATTTTACTACATTAAATCCCTTTATTTTTAATTATTTTCAATTATTTTAATATTTAATTATGAACGAAGATCATGAGAAATTTAATAAGTTTAGGATTTTTTTAGTCAAAAGTTAATTGGAATGTAATATTAGTTATCTTCCTATTTAGCCATTAAAAGATTTAATTTTCGATTTAGCTTATTTACCTAAAAATTTCCTATTTTGCTATTATGGTATGATTTTATTTCCTTCCAAGTACTTGTTAAAATATTAAACTTAAATTTCATAATTAAAAAAAATAAAATAATAATAAATAAATATATAATCATGTGAATGCTTTGACACATGTTAGTTAAAGTTATCTTTGGGTAAACAATAATAATGAAGTATGGTAGCCCATACAAATTAATATGTCTTGTTTTTTTGTATTGATTAAAACTCTATAAATTATATATAGAGTTGTTTTGATTGTAGTGAGGGAAATATAAAAAGAGTAGAGGAGAGTGAGGGTCTACATTGACCAGAGTAATCCGAAAAATGTTATTGAGTTAATGTTTTGATAAAATATCAATTTGAGTTCTTTTTTTACTATTAAATCTCCTCTTTATCTCCTACAAAGTGGTATCAGAGCCACGTTACGAGAGTCAGTCTTCCGCAAAACAAACCCTACAAAAATGTCAGACGATCTCAAACTTCCTTATCAATACCCTCAGCTCACCAAAACCAATTATTCAAGTTGGTGTATTCGAATGAAGGCATTACTCGGATGTCAAGATGTCTGGGATATTGTTGAAAAAGGCTACATAGTCCCAGCCAACGAGGCAGCGTTGACACAGGCAGAAAAAGATACCCTGCAGAAAAATCGCAAAAGCGATCAAAAGGCGCTTACTCTCATCCATCAAGGTTTGGATGAATTAATGTTCGAGAAAGTAGCCGAAGCTACCACCGCCAAACAAGCGTGGGAAATCCTACGAGTTTCTCTTCAAGGGGAGGAGAAAGTGAAAAAAGTTCGTTTACAGATGCTGAGAGGAGAATTTGAGATGATGAGGATGAAAGAGACGGAGGCCATTAGTGATTACTCATCCCGAGTAAAATCTGTCGTAAATCAGATGCGGCAGTACGGAGAAAAAATTGAAGAGTCCAGAATTGTTGAAAAAATTCTGCGATCACTACTACCAAAATTTGATTACGTAGTGGTGGCTATGGAGGAGTCCAGGGACATCAGCGAAATGTCCGTTGATGAAGTTGTAGGGTCACTACAAGCACGAGAGGAGCGGTTTGAGAAACGAAGAGAAGATTCCGCAGAACAAGTCTTAGCAACAAAGGCTGTGTTTAAAAATGGCGAAAGTAGTCAGTCCGGCAGAGGACGCGGAAGAGGTCGAGGAGGAAATGGTAGAGGACGAGGACGTGGCAAAAATCAAGGCAGAAATGAAAACGGCAACAACAACAATGACAGAAGCACTCAATTCACCAGAGGCAGAGGAAGAGGCCGAGGACGCGGTCAAGGAAGAGGAAACTGGAGGCCGAATGAAGGACGCGACAAGTCCAACATTCAATGTTATAATTGCTCTAAGTACGGTCACTACGCGGTGGAATGTTGGAGTCCGCCTAAAGAGGTAGAGGAGACTGCCAATAATATTCAAGATGAGGAAGTAACTGGCACAGTGTTACTTACCTACGAAGGTCAAGAAAATCATGAAAATAATATATGGTATCTTGACAATGCGGCAAGTAACCATATGTGTGGTGACAAAAAGATGTTCGTGGAGCTCTATGAATCCGTTCGCGGTAATTTTGTATTTGGAGATTCCTCCAAGGTTCCTATTACAGGCAAAGGAACAATTCTTATTCGGCTCAAAAACGGTGCTCACCAGTTTATTGATAATGTTTATTATGTTCCTAGCATGAAAAGCAATATTTTGAGTTTGGGACAGTTACTGGAGAAAAATTATGAAGTTCACATAGTGGACCGGAAACTACTTCTGTTGAATGAGAAAAAGGAGCTGATTGCACGAGTACCCATGGCAAGAAACAGAATGTTCACAATTAACATTCAGACGGACGTGGCCAAATGTTTGAAAGCTTGTGTGCAAAGTCCCTCTTGGCTTTGGCATTTACGGTACGGACATCTCAATTTTGGAGGACTGAAGCAATTGGGACAGAAGCAGATGGTAAACGGATTGCCTCATATTGACCAGCCTCATCAACTGTGTCAAGGATGTCTTGTTGGAAAACAATTCAGAACCAGTTTTCCAAAGGAGTCCATGTTAAGAGCAAAGGCGCCACTTGAGCTAGTTCACACAGATGTGTGTGGACCGATCACTCCACAGTCCTTGGGAAAAAATAAATATTTTCTACTTTTCATTGATGATTATAGTAGAAAAACTTGGGTGTATTTTTTGAAAGAAAAAACAGAAGTTTTTGAGACATTTAAATAATTCAAAGTCCAAGTGGAGAAAGAAAGTGGTCATTTTATTAAGGCACTCAGATCAGACAGAGGCGGTGAATACATGTCCATCTCTTTCAAGCAATTTTGTGAAAAGCATGGAATCCGTCATTTTGTTTCAGTCCCCAGATCACCTCAGCAAAATGGCGTAGTAGAAAGAAAGAATAGAACGGTGCTCAACATGGTGAGGAGCATGTTAAAAAGCAAAAATTTACCGAAGGAGTTATGGGCCGAAGCAGTAGATTGTGCTGTCTACCTGTTGAACAGATCGCCAACTGTCAGTGTTTGGGATCAAACTCCACAAGAAGCATGGAGCGGAATAAAACCCAGTATTTCTCATTTGCGTGTTTTTGGCAGTGTTGCTCATGTCCATGTACCGGATGAAGAACGCAAGAAGCTAGATGATAAAAGCAAGAAATATTTGTTTGTGGGCTATTCAGAATATTCCAAAGGGTACAAAATGTTCGATCCGCAAACTCAGAAAATTGTAATCAGTAGAGATGTCACCATTGATGAAGAAGCAGTTTGGGACTGGACAGGTGAAAAAGAAAACAGCTATAGTTTTTATCCTTTTATGGATGAAGACAGTGATCAGGAAGAACCAGCCACAGTCGCAACCACAACACCAGCAACCAGTTCTACATCAGCAAGCTCGTCCAGTTCGAGTTCGTCCTCGAGTGATGGAGACAGTTCAGATGAACATCCGCCCGGAAAGCCAAAAAAATTCATACCTATTAAAGATCTCTATGATGTAACAAGAAATCTCGATGATGAATTAACTCTTTATTGTCATTTTGTTAATGATGAACCAACAGATCCAGAAGAAGCAATGAAGGATGAAAAATGGAGACAAGCCATGGAAGAGGAGATTCATTCGATCGAGAAAAATAAAACATGGGAACTGACATCACTTCCGGCCGGTCAAAAACCCATTGGAGTTAAATGGGTGTTCAAAGCAAAGAAAGATGCAAACGGTGAAATTGTCCGACATAAAGCAAGATTGGTGGCGAAAGGGTTCAGTCAACGACCCGAAATTGACTACAATGAAGTTTTTGCTCCTGTTGCCAGAATAGAGAGTATCAGACTGGTAATTTCTGTAGCTGCTCAACACGGGTGGAGGATCCATCAAATGGACGTGAAATCCGCATTTCTCAACGGATATCTGGAAGAGGAAATTTATATCCAGCAACCACCTGGGTATATTGTGAAAGGTCAAGAAAATAAAGTGCTAAAATTGAAAAAGGCACTTTATGGTCTCAAGCAAGCACCACGAGCCTGGAGCAGCCGCATTGATAAATATTTTCAAGAAAATGGTTTTGTCAAATGCCCACATGAATATGCCCTGTATGCAAAAGTGAAAAATGGAGACATGTTACTTGTTTGTTTGTATGTGGATGATCTCATTTTTACAGGGAACAATCCTAAGATGTTTGAAGAGTTCAAGAAGACAATGACTCGTGAGTTCGAGATGACTGACATTGGTCTAATGTCATATTATCTTGGCATTGAAGTGAAGCAGAATGACGACGGAATTTTTATTTCTCAAAATGGTTTTGCAAAGGAGATAATAAAGAAGTTCAAGATGGAAAATTGTAATTCCGTCAGCACGCCAGTCGAATGTGGAATCAAGTTGACAAAAGATGAAGGTGGAGACAGAGTCAACCCGACATTATTCCGAAGCTTGGTCGGAAGTCTCAGATATTTGACGTGTACGAGACCGGATATTCTCTATGCAGTCGGCTTAGTAAGTCGATACATGGAAGCCCCAACTGTGTCACATTGGAACGCGGCAAAAAGAATTCTCCGTTACGTGAAAGGTACAACTAATTTGGGATTACATTATTCAAAAACTGACGACTTCAAATTAGTTGGATATTGTGATAGTGATTGGACCGGTGACAAGGATGACCGAAAAAGTACAACTGGTTTTGTATTTTTTCTGGGTGATACAGCATTTACTTGGAGTTCGAAGAAGCAAGCGATTGTGACGTTGTCAACCTGTGAAGCTGAATATGTTGCTGCAACCTCATGTGTATGTCATGCAATTTGGCTCCGGAAATTGCTAAAAGAATTTCAGATGAGTCAAAATGATCCAACAGAGATTTTTATTGACAATAAATCTGCACTGGCACTAGCGAAAAATCCAGATTTCCATGATCGAAGTAAGCACATTGATACGAGGTATCATTTTATTCGAGAGTGCATTGAGCAGAAAGAGGTGAAGCTGAAGGACGTGAAAACTCAAGATCAAATTGCAGATATTTTCACGAAACCGCTAAAGCACGACGTGTTCAGTAAACTGAGAGCTCAATTGGGAGTCATGGCAAATTAAGTTTAAGGGGGCATGTTAAAATATTAAACTTAAATTTCATAATTAAAAAAAATAAAATAATAATAAATAAATATATAATCATGTGAATGCTTTGACACATGTTAGTCAAAGTTATCTTTGGGTAAACAATAATAATGAAGTATGGTAGCCCATACAAATTAATATGTCTTGTTTTTTTGTATTGATTAAAACTCTATAAATTATATATAGAGTTGTTTTGATTGTAGTGAGGGAAATATAAAAAGAGTAGAGGAGAGTGAGGGTCTACATTGACTAGAGTAATCCGAAAAATGTTGTTGAGTTAATGTTTTGATAAAATATCAATTTGAGTTCTTTTTTTACTATTAAATCTCCTCTTTATCTCCTACAGTACTATCAAAATTAGTGCTAGATTAATACTTTTAGGAATTTTTTCAGTCAACTCTAATTGATGAATTTTTTTTAATTCAACTCTAATGGATGAAAATTAGGAGTGGGTTTTCCTTAAGAATGGATTGTTTCAAATTTAATTATTTTAATATTTCATTATAAAGGAAGATGAACAGAAATCATTGCTAAATTAGTAAATTTAGATTTTTTTTTTGTTCTAACTCTAATTGATGAGAATTTAGTCTGTAAGATTAAAAAATTGATGAAAATTATTATTAATTACAATTTCATCGTTTCATTTTAATTACAATCAATCAAAATTGATTTGATTTTTTATTAATTACAATTCCATAAAAATTAGTGGATCTTAGTTATAATATTCTATTTTTAAAAATAAATACAAAAAGAAATTTAATAGTTGTCGAATTGATTGGATAGAATTTAATAGAAATTCAATATTAGTTATTTTCCTATTTAGCCATTTCGAAATATTACAATTAAACAATGATTTAATTTCCTAGTTAGTAATTGTGGTATAATTTTATTTCCTTCCAAAATTCTTGAAGTACCATAAAAATTAGTGCTAGATTAATAATTTTAGTAATTTTTTTTACTCAACTCTAATTAATGAAATTTTTTGTTAATTACAATTGATGGGAATTTAATCATAAGATCAAAATTGATAAAAATCATTATTAATTACAATTTCATCATCCCATCTTAATTACAATCAACCAAAATCGATTTAATTTTTTATCAATTACAATTCCATAAAAATTAGTGGATCTTAGTTGTAATATTCTATTTTTAAAAAGAAATACCAAAAGAAATTTAATAGTTCTCGGATTGATTGAACATAATTTAATAGGAATTAAATATTAGTTATTTTCTTATTTAGCCACTTCAGAATATTACAATTAAAACCATATTTAGCCATTTCGATAAATTTTATTTCTTTTTAAAATTCTTGAAGTACCGACGAAATTAGTATTAGATTAGTAACTTTGGGGAATTTTTTTTAAGACAAAGATGATATTTATAGATCTGAAATCAAAGCGTCACAAAAAAAGGAGGCAGCTCGTGCAGCCAAACTCCGAGATCAGACATAGAGCCTACAACAGGACTAACACATGTGCAGTAAACTGACATTACGGTTAGCTAAATATTTTAATAAAGATTTGCAGTCATCGATAATAAAGCCTAGAGTGGAAAAATTAGGGGTATTAGATAATAACCCTTGTACCAAGAGCTGGGAATCAGTTTCAACCAAAATGTCACTCCAGCCATGATCCTTAATCCAGCTCAGTACCTCTCGGCATGCCAGAGCTTCGACGAGTAGAGCATCCTGGCTGCACTGCAGAATTTCATTAAAACAGGCCACAAAATAACCAGGTTCATCCCAAGCAATCCAACCGAATCCTATAAGATTCCTATCAGCAAACAGAGCAGCATCAAAAAAATTCTTGATTTTGCCTATCGGCGAAGGCAACCATCATGAACAACAGACATGACCAAATGGCACATATTTTTGACATAAAAGAAGGGACTGCTGCCACCGGGATTTCAGAGTCATCGCGTTACTAAAGAGCACTGGTGTCGGGGAGAACGCTTGGTTCCATGTCTAGTTATTGCGATTTTGCCAAATCGACCAACATAGCATCGCCGTTTCTTCCATGGTGCAGCGGTTGCTGGATTGACACACTACTTCCCAAATTTGTTTAAAGCAAAGGACTATGGCAGTAATATCCTCGATCCTGGAAAAATCCCACACCACCCTGGCCTTCTCACATCGAACCAAAGCATGGAAAATGTCTTCAGAGTCTGAATTGGAACTCGTCAGAGGTTAAGTTCCCTTCTTGTAGGTAGACAATCTACATAAGCTCTCCACAGGAGAATACGTACCTTCGGTGGAACCATAAGATTTCAAATAGAACTCCAGGCCACATTCAGGACATCAGTAGAGGGGCATGGATTTAGGCGATAACCACTCTTCACACTATATACCCCAGACTTTTCATAATACTAGTACCAGGAGTCCGATGTGATCTGCCGAGGAAGGGGAATGACTCGGACCAATGTGCAATCTCTTTCATTAAACAGATCGGCCAAGATATCTTCATCCCACTTCCCAGTATGTGTACACCGAAGATCTGCCAGCACAGTCTCAGCCATATCGCTCACCATCTCAGATTCAATAAGCAGATTAGCCGCTGGCAGCCACGGGTCGCCCCACACCCGAGTACTCATTCCGTTTTTTATGGCTCGACGAGCACCTTGAGCTACCCAATCCCGAGCCGCGAGTATGCTTCACCACACAAAACTTGGGTTGTGTTTGAGCGATGCTTCAAGAAAGGTTGTATTAGGGTAATATCAAGCTTTATAAACCTTTGCCACAAGAGAATCTGGATTTGTTAACCGTCTCCAGCCTTGTTTTGTAAGAAGAGCCAGGTTGAAGTGATGTAACTTCCTAAAACCCATTCCACCAAACTTTTTTGGAATACAGAGACGGACCCAAGATCGCCAGTGAATTCCCTTCTTTCCAGTTCCTGCACAGCCATTTTGTTCAAGGGTGTATGGACATGAAGATCTTTTTAAGACAAATAAGTAGTCAAAGCATGATACTTAGATTGAAACGTTTTAATTGGAACCCAATCAGATTGAAACATTTAAATTGAAACCCCAAAATATTTTTCCACAATTGGTTCGAAACTTTATGATAACATATGATAACATTGAACGCATCTGACTTCTTTTTCAGCACATAAATCTATGTATATTTGGTATAATGATAAAAAAATACCATATGATACGAATAGCCATCAAAGGATTCAATTCTAATTGGTCCCATACATCCGAACAAATAAATTCAAACGATTTAGTAGCAACAAAAGATGAACGAGTAAAAAGCAATTTGTGACTTTTGCTCATTGAACAAGCCTCACAAAGAGAGGTGGTTTTATTATTAGAAGAAACAATAACATTAGAGTTTAATAATTTTCAAACTACTGGAACAGTTACATGACCCAAACAAGCATGCTAGGACAACTAAATTTATATTTGAACTGGTACTGGAGAAGAAATTGGTAGGTAGTAGAGCCCATCTTTACTCTGTCCCTCGAGGATGATTTCCTTCGTTGCCAAATCCTTAATAAAAAAATAGTCAGGAAAGAATTCAACAAAGATATTGTTAAAAGCAGTTAAAGAAATTTAAATGAACCCACCGAGTGAATAGAGAGTTTAGAACTGTTACCAATTATGACTTCTTCAAGACCTTGATATTCCGAGTGGAGATTGAGATTTTCCAGATTCGATGTCAGATGATATGTAGCTCCTAGATCCATAATCCATGACTGTTGGGGAGGGAGGGTTATGATTGGCGGTAAGATTAGACTGCGAATTCTGAATGCTTCGATTTCGTTGATAATAAGTAGGTGAAGAGCAACTGTGAGAGATGTGCCATTTTCCTTAGCAACTGTAGCATGTCAAGGTGCGAGAATCTTGATATTCCGAGTGGAGATTGAGATTTTCCAGATTTGATGTCAGATGATATGTAGCTCCTAGATCCATAATCCATGACTGATGGGGAGGGAGGGTTATGGTTGGCGGCAAGATTAGACTACGAATTCTGAATGCTGCAATTTCGTTGATAATAAGTAGGTGAAGAGCAACTGTGAGAGATGTGCCATTTTCCTTAGCAACTGTAGCATGTCAAGGTGTGAGAATCTGAGGGAGCAAACGTCCTACCCTGATTTCCATATTGTCGTTGAGTCGATATAGGGTATCCATAGTTGCCATAGCCGAAATTGCCATTACATGACTGATTGCGATGTTGTCCTTTTTGTCGTCCTCCGCTGCTTGTCCGTCCACGGCCACGACCTCATGGCGAAAACCCTCTGTCAGCTGCATACTGAACAGATGGTGCGATAAGAGAGATTTATGCTTTGGCCTCCTTATTAATCTGGACTTCCTCACTCAAAAGTAACCCATACACCTCATCATAAGTAATTGAAAGCATTTGAGCTTCCAAGCCTCTCACAAACGGACGGTAACTAGGCCAGAGACCATCAGAGTTTTTTTTTTCTTTTTTTGAAGAAAAAACCATCAGGGTTAAGAGTATATTAAAACAGAAAAATAGTGACAGATAACTGTTTTTAGATCTGTATGAGCAAATGGTGAGGCCCAAATGCATGAACCAATTAACACAACTTCAAATTCCATTAATCAAAGACCAAAATGCGAAACTAATTTGTCTGAATGTTTGTTGAGATGCAGATGTTAGCCGACCCCGAATCATTTCGGGACTAAGGCTTTAATGTTGTTGTTGTTGTTGTTTGTTGAAATGTAGAGTAAATTAGTGTTATGTAGTGTACTCTGCATTTATCTTCATATAATCATAACTCAAGTCACAGATAATTAGAGACAATACGACTGCTGCGATAGGTTTTTAACTACATGACAACGAAAAAGCTGCTGATAGCAACAGATAGGAGATCCTTCCTCTTGGACAAGGTTTAAAGTTTTTGCAGGGAAAAAACAGTTGATTGGAGAAATTGACCGGTCCACCTTTTCAAGGGGACTTCTTGGCTCGAATCTGGATTCAATCAGATGGTAATAAATACCAAGAGCGAACATTATATCGTATAATTTATACGTGATCTATGAGCTCTGGAATAGCTGCAACTACACAGATTTGCTAAAATTTTATAGCTTTGGTTCCAAACTTATAATTGAGAGTTGAATCTTGAAGAGACCGATTTTAAAAAGTGTAATGCTTCCCAAAAGTTTTAGGAAGCTTACCAATGGAAATGTAAATTTCAACAGTACCATGGGTCTCACCAGCATTTCTGAGATAGTTATCAGTAATCAATAATTAATCCCGGGAAATGGATTACCAAACAATAAAATCAGAATTGAAGTCGTGCAAACAATTATGAAATTCTTTATACACACAAACATAAACGAGAAATCAACATTAAGATGACAGCGAGCAATGATAAATATAACATAGCAACAAAGACAGATTTGCATACCTATATAAAGAGAGCTTTGCAGCATTTCTTCCCGATTTTCCCCACTCAGTGTTACCTAATGCATCAATGTCAAAATTAACTTGGATCCCATCCCAATTGTTACATGCTCAATTTAGTTCCTAATGGAGCAACTTATTTGTATAAACATGGTTGTGCCCTATACCTATACCGACCCGGTTTAAAACAACCAATATTACCAAAAGAAAGGCCAATAATTAATTCCTGAATCATCTAGCCTTTTCCATTCATTTTTTTTATCCCTATATGATATGCATTTTCTCCTTTAATACTAGAAAGTAATTAAGCAAAATAGAATCTAATAATTACCCATAAAAAATAGCAACAATATGCACAATCTTCTAACGCGGTAACCAACTTTTCCAACACTCTTGCAATCTTCAAATGTAATGCCAATTAATTGAAAACATTTCAATTTGAATTCAATTAGTTGTCTTCTCATAATTCAAGTCTAGAAAATCTTCAAGCATAGGACACTGGAGATAGAGGTTATTAGCCCCAAGAAGTTGATATAGCACTGCATTTTAAGTTTTAACTCTATCATTCTTATTTATAGACAAGATGAAAATTGAGAAAATTCATGAAATGTTAAGACTTGCAAAGTTGCTCACTATTGTCTACACATTGCAACAAACACCATAATGCTTGGATTTCATGTGAAGTGAAGATTGATTCCAACAAAACTTACTACCTCAGTGAGCTGCAAAGTTATAACCAATTTCTCAAGCTCTGGTGAACTGTGAAGAGCATATGCAATTCCAAGAAGGTGCTCAACAAAATTAGGACTGCCATCAAAAGTCAAACGTTTGTTGTTTACTGATGGAGAAGCTATACCTCTCATCCCCAAAGTTGATAGACTCTTCGAGCATAACGAAAATGGAAATTCAGAAATGGTAACATAATTCTATTTCATATTTTGCTTAGAACATTTTTTTTGTTTCAGAGTTACCTTGACAAAGCATCGCCTGATATTTAGCTCACGAAGTTGCTCAAGAATCATCCTCCCCAAACGTTCGCCATACAATTCCACAGAACAATCAAAATCAAGAGTGGCACAGATTGATGACGGAAGATTCATCAATTTAATTGTTTTAATATACAAGGAACATGGATTCAATTCCTTAAGGTCCGGACCTGAAATGACAATTGCATTAGTTTCAATACCTACTAAAACTAATTTCTTCAAAGAGGTTGAATCAATAACAAGCAGTTTAAATTCTTCACAGCCTATTAATTCCAACAATTCAAGTAACAGACTACTAGATAGAACATTTTCAATTGCTCCATCAGACAAACTACTTGATAGAACATTTCACGTGTCAAAGCCAAATTCTACAAGGTTTGAACAACAAATTTTTAGAATAAACTTTTGAAAATCTGCTAAAACCAATTTTTTCAAGGATTTCGAAGCAGTCAAAGCCTTCACAGCAGTTAATTTCCAATGGTTCAAGCACCGGACTACATACAACACTTTCAATAGGTTGAACAGGCCACCAACAAGATTCTATATATAAATCCTTGAGAAGTTCCCAATTTACCCTTCCATTAGGGATCAAAATTAAAGTATTCATCTGTAATTTAAGCATTGCTGAAAAAGAAAACCCGCAACATAAGCCTTTCTATGGAATCAAAGTTCAAAATTAGCTCCTCCACCCCTTATCCTATTAGAATCCTGTGTGAAGTTGTACAGTAACAGATTTGATTTGATGTGAAATTTCTTAGATCTTCGAGCGGCAATAATTAATTCCTGAATCATCTAGCCTTTTCTATTCATTTTTTTATCCCTATATGATATGCATTTTCTCCTTTAATACTAGAAAGTAATTAATCAAAATAGAATCTAATCTAATTACCCATAAAAAATAGCAACAATATGCACAATCTTCTAATACGATAACCAACTTTTCCAACACTTGCAATCTCCAAATGTAATGCCAAACAATTGAAAACATTTCAATTTGAATTCAATTAGTTCTCTTTATAATTCAAGTCTGGAAAATCTTCAAGCATAGGACACTGGAGATAGAGGTTATTAGCCCCAAGAAATTTATATAGCACTGCATTTTAAGTTTTAACTCTTAAGACTTGCAAAGTTGCTCACTATTGTCTACACATTACAACAAACACCATAATGCTTGGATTTCATGCGAAGTGAATATTGATTCCAACAAAACTTATTGATTCCAACCAATTTCTCAAGCTCTGGTGAACTGTGAAGAGCATATGCAATTCCAGGAAGGTGCTCAACAAAATTAGCTAGCTAAGTTGCTCAAGAATCATCATCCCCAAAGGTTCACCATACTATTCCGCAGAACAGTCAAAATCAAGAGTGGCACATAAAGCTGTTTGAATTCGTCACAACCTATTAATTCCAACATTTCAAGTAACAGACTACTATATAGAATATTAAGGAAAAAAAGAAATTCGGCAACATAAGCCTTTCTATGCAATCAAAGTTCAAAATTAGGTACTCTACCCCTTATCTAATTAGAATCCTGTGTCAAGTTGTACAGATATGATTTAAAGTGAAATTTCTTAGACCGTCGAGCGGTGATGAAAAATTAGGGTATTGTCAATGAATCTAGAAAAACCGGAGATGTATTCATCAGAAACTCAGAGTACATACCAGAAAAATCGAAAATGAGAACAGAGACATGAGTCCATCATAGTCTGAATCGCTGATGAAAAATTAGGGTATTGTCAATGAAACTAGAAAAACCGGAGATGTGTTCATCAGAAAATCAGAGTACATACCAGAAAAATCGAAAATGAGAAAAGAGACATGAGTCCATCATAGTCTGAATCGAAGATAAGAAAATTTGCAAAATCGCTGGTTCAACATATTCTCTCGCTCTGCCTTGATAGAAGTCCAGTTTGAATAGCTTGTTTGGTTGAAGGCGGAAAGGAGAATATGTTGGAGCAGCGAATCTGGGCAAAGCATTGATACGGTCTTCTTTCTCCTCCAACTTCTTCACTCTTTTGCTTCCCATTTCCTCAATCCAATCCAATATCTGCTATTCCTTGATTTTATCTCGTGAATAAAATCAAAGTATATGTTGTTTAATTTAGGTCTCTTCCACACTATGCAGTTAGCTGTTGTATTGAGCTCTGCGTTAACTATTTGTTATTAGTGGATTAATTGTGATTAATTATGTGTTAAGGGTTTGTTATTAGCGGATTGATTAACAATGTTTCGTAAAATTGTGATGAATGGTTGATTCTTGAAATTTTCTTATTCAGGTTATCAACGGTCAAAATCTACATTCATTTGTAAACGGTAAGACACTGGTCCTCTTTTAGCACCAAACAAACTATAAACATTCATTTGTAAATGGAATATGGTACCAAAATAGGTCTAATGTTTTTGGAAAGTACCAATTTAGGCTTAACGTTCAAAATAGCACTAATATAGACTTAACGTTTATAACATAATATCAATTTAGGTTTAACTTTTATAATATAGCATCAATTTAGGCCCCACGTACAAAATAGCACCAATATATAGACTTAACGTTTACAAAATAATATGAATTTAAGCTTAACGTTTACAAAATATATCCAATTTAAGTTAAATGTCACAATTAAATTAACCATATTATATTGTTTTTGTCAGGACCCATCCCACGGACCGTGACCGGCGCTAGGGAACGGGTAAGCTGAAGCTACCGGAACCCGTAGCAAGCCTTAATATAACCTTACCAATAGTCTCAATATAATTTAATATTAAAACATTCCATAATAAACACACACATAATCCTTAAACTGGTACTGCGGTCTAGAATATAAATTTTTAACATAATTTTTAAATAGCCATACATAGTAAGATAGATGTGCTGCCCGAAGAAAGAAATTAGGCTGCAACAGACTTCTAGTCACCTGAAAAATTAAAGGAGTCAAACCTCCCGTAGTGAATTAATTATATGCAATGCATGAGTAATTTAACATTGATGCCACACATAATAATAATAAAAATTATATGTATATATATATAATATAAATAGTCACACAATATGCTTTTCACAAAATCATTTAATAAGTAAATAAATAGGTGGTTTAATACGTGTGTTGGACTCTAAACCTCAATACCCCATCTAATAATCCACCAAATATCACCATATCACTTTTATCCAATAACTGGGGGACCGAGAATAACTCAACCGACCACACGCCCAGTTAGCTGGAGGACCGAGAATAACTCAACCGATTCCGTACCCAGCCTCACTTAAATCCAAAATCTACATATCACATAGCCCGAGAATATCTCAACCGAGCTTATCCATATATCACAACATTCGTATCATCAATATCCAATAACCCGATAGTACCTGTGCGCACAAGGTCCTGATGCCGCTCACCAGGAAGCATGTCCATAACACATATTTATCCACCAATAATTACGTATAAATTATTATAAATAATAATAATACACTTTTATAAGTGAAAATAATACTTTACTAGAAATGTCATGAAATAGTTTATTATGAATGCAAATGCTAAATTAAAAATGCATAACATATAATTAACTCACAAATTGCTTCTAGCCGACTGTCCTAATTTTCAGGTACTGCTGCTCCTCCTACTGGTTGAATATCTAAAAGAGATAATATTGTTTTTAGAATTTATATAAGTTTAGAAAAATATTAAAATTTATTTTGTCTCGTTTTACGGACTGTCTACCGAAAATTCGACAGAGTGCAAACTGGTACCCATAGACTGCAATTATCAACCCGGTTGGACATCAATCATCCAACAGTTCCATAACTGTCAGTAATTCCAATACTTACTTCCAAAATTACTCATAATCAAATAACATATAAACATATATATTTATCCTTCATTTTCATAATACATATATCAACCAAATTAACTAACCAATAATCTTAAGAGCATAATTAATTAATTATGCTTAGTCCAATCTCCCTTCAACCTTTATTTTTAAAATTATATATTCTGAAATTTATTTAAATGAGGATCCAACAATTATTTTTTTAACCCAACTTAATTATTTTCCTTAATTTCACCCGACTATATACTTTCGTAATTTATAGAGACTAAACGGTAAGGAATTTGGTCAAACTCCAAGAATTAATGTTGCTCCAAATAACATTTAGAACATTCTGAAGTAAACCAACTATTTATTCTGTACTTATTTCGTATGTCACCGGAAAATATCACCGGTGTTCGGGATCCACCTATCGGAAAAATTAAAGTTAATTGTTTTGCGAAATTAATTATACCAATTTGTTCCTTATGATTCCAGGAGTCTAGAATCAATGTCAAAACACCCAAAATCGACCGGAAAATTAAACTTTGGTTAGATTTCTTACTTTTTCCGGTGTAGCTCCGATTACCCCTCAAAACTCCTTGCATGCATCAAAATCTAGCATACCCATAGGTAAATCGACCCCCTGAGTCCATTTTTTGTGTTAGAATTGCAAAATAATGAACATAGGACCAAGAAATAGAGAGAACAACAAAAGTGACGAATTTTCTTTCTCTAAACGATTTTTTAAAAACTCAAAATCTCACAATAAAACTTACATGCACTTGTAGCTGGAGTTGAGAGCTTCGTTTCGGTATAAAGAACGCCAAAAACGGTGAAGAAATGAGGAAGAATGGAGTTGGAGAAGAATGGAAATGGAGAATGGTTTGAATGTTGGAATACGGGTGGAAGAAGAAGATGATCCCGTGTTTCATCTTTTTATTTCCTGATTAGTGGCTAAAGTTTATTTTGGTCATCTCACTTTTATTATCTTTTAAATTCTCCCAAAAGTAATTATATTTTAGCTTTAACTCCTTATAATTAATTCAATTAAGCAAATGGCTTAATATATATATAATTTGGGGTATTACAATTCTTCCCCCCTTAAAGAAATTCGTCCTCGAATTTAAAATTGAAGGACTAACCTCATGTTTGAAATAGATAAGGATAATTGTTCTGCATCTCTAATTCGGATTCCCAAGTGCACTCTTCTATAGAATGGTTACTCCATAACACCTTCACCATTGGGATAACTTTTGATCTAAGTTGGCGAACTTGACGATCCACTATTGCCACTGGTTGCTCCTCATAAGATAAATCTTCACTAACTTCTATCGCTTGAGGATGAAGAACATGAGAAGGATCAGGAACATATTTCCTTAGCATTGATATATAGAACACAGGATGAACCTGTGATAAGTTAGGAGGCAATGCTAATTGATATGCAACTTCACCTATTCTCTTCAAAATCTCAAATGGTCCGATGTATCTAGGTGTCAACTTTCCTTTCTTTCCAAATCTCATGATTCCTTTCATTGGTGACACTTTGATAAAAACATAGTCCCCTTCCATGAATACCACGTCCTTCCTCCTTGGATCCACATAGCTTTTCTGCCTACTAAAGGCAGTTTGCAATCTTTGACGAATGATAGGAACCTTTTCAGAAGTTATTTGTATTAGCTCGGGACTAGTGAGAGTCCTGTCACCAACTTCTTCCCAACATAAAGGAGATCTACACTTCCTACCATATAATGCTTCATAAGGAGCCATTTGAATGTTTGAGTGGTAACTATTATTATATGCAAATTCAATGAGAGGCAAATATGTATCCCAATGACCACCAAAGTCCAACACACACATTCTCAACATGTCTTCCAGCGTTTGGATTGTTCTTTCAGATTGACCATCTGTTTGTGGATGAAAAGCTGTGCTAAAATTTAATCTAGTGCCCAAAGCACGTTGGAGTTTTTCCCAAAATTTTGAAGTAAACACCGAGCCTCTATCTGACACAATAGACACTGGTACTCCATGTAGGCAAACAATTTTATCCACGTACAACTGTGCCAATTTCGCCACTGAATATGTTGTCTTTACTGGAAGAAAATGCGCTAACTTGGTTAATCTATTAACTATGACCCAAATAGAATTATATCCGGTTATAGCACGGGGCAATCCAACTACAAAATCCATGGTTACTCGCTCCCATTTCCATTCTGGAATAGGCAATTGTTGTAATAATCCTGAAGGCTTCTGATGTTCGAGTTTCACTTGTTGACAAGTTAAACATCGAGATACAAACTCTGCTACATCACGTTTCATACCATTCCACCAATACAGCTTCTTAAGGTCTTGATACATCTTTGTAGAGCCTAGATACATATTATAAGCTGCAAAGTGTGCTTCTTCCATTATCTCCTTTCTCAAATTATCTACATTCGGAACACACAATCGTTCTCCATGTCGTAGACATCCACCATCATCAATTCTAAAATCTCGAGCCTCATCATCATTCAATTCATCTAAAATCTTACACAACTGAGGATCTCTTGATTAAGCTGCCTTGATTCTATCAAGTAATACCGATCTAACCTTAAAGTGAGCTAAGAATGTGCCATGATGATTCAACTCTAGTTGCACTCCAGAATCATACAGATCGTGCATTTCTTTAAACAAAGGTCTTCTTTCTAAGCTAATATGAGCTAGACTTCCTGAAGATTTCCTACTTAGAGCATCTGCCACGACATTAGCTTTACCAGAATGATATAAAATGGCACAATCATAATCTTTCAAAAGTTCCATCCAACGTCTCTGCCTTAAATTCAAATCCCTCTGTTGGAATATGTATTTAAGACTCTTGTGATCAGTGTAAATTTCACAAGCTTCTCCATACAGATAGTGTCTCCAGATCTTTAGTGCAAATACTACTAATGCCATCTCTAAGTCGTGAGTTGGATAATTTTGTTCATGTTTCTTTAATTGCCTCGAAGCATAAGCTATAACCCTGCCATTTTGCATCAAAACACAGCCTAAGCCAACTCTAGAAGCATCACAATATACAATGAATCCTCCTGATCCAGATGGTAAAGTGAGTACCGGTGCTGAAGTCAAACATTCCTTTAGCTTTTGAAAACTATTCTCACATGCTTCTGACCATACAAAAGGAATATTTTTCTGAGTTAGCCGAGTTAAAGGTGCAGCTATCTTGGAAAAATCTTGAACAAATCTCCTATAATAGCCGGCTAAACCCAGAAAACTACGAATTTATGTCACTATAGTAGGTCTCTTCCAATTGGTGATTGCTTCTACCTTTTTAGGATCTACCTGAATTCCATCTTTGGACACTACATGTCCTAAGGAAGCCACACTTTCCATCCAAAACTCACATTTAGAGAACTTAGCATAAAGTTGATGTTCTCTCAAAGCATGCAACACCATTCTCAAATGGTTGGCGTGTTCCTCCGCGCTCCGTGAATATATCAAGATATCATCAATAAACACAATCACAAAGCGGTCTAAGAATGGTTTGAACACCATGGTTTGAACACCCTATTCATTAGATCCATAAAGGCTGCTGGTGCATTGGTTAAACCAAACGACATTACCAAAAATTCATAATGGCCGTATCGTGTTCTGAATGTTGTCTTGGGTATATCTTCGCTCCTGATTTTCAACTGATGATACCCAGAACGCAAATCAATTTTAGAGAAGTGACACGCACCTTGCAACTGATCAAATAAATCATCAATTCGAGGAAGAGGGTATTTATTACGGATTGTCACCTTATTCAACTGTTTATAATCAATGCAAAGCCGAAGCGATCCATCTTTCTTCTTAACAAACAACACTGGAGCACCCCAAGGAGACACACTAGGTCGAATGAAGCCTTTATCAATTAAATCTTGCAATTGTTCCTTCAACTCTTTCAATTCTGCTGGTGCCATTCTGTAAGGTGGCATGGATATTGGGGTAGTACCAGGAACTAAGTCAATACAAAACTCAAATTCTCTTTCAGGAGGTAACCCTGGTAATTCCTCGGGAAAGACATCTGGGAATTCATTAACAACGGGTACATTCTCTACTTTACCATCATCTACCATTGTATCCTTGACTAAGGCCAAATATCCTTGGTACCCTTTATGCAACAACTTTCTAGCTGTCATGGCTGATATCAAAATTGAAGAGGAAGTACCCTTATGGCCTTTGAATTCGAATTCAACATCTCCCAGTATGTTAAATCTCACCACCTTCGCACGACAATCTAAAGTGGCTAAATGTTGAGATAACCAATCCATTCCCAAAATGATATCAAAATCAATCACGTCTAACAGAATCAAATCTGATAGCAAATTTCTTCCTTCTACCGTAATAGTACAAGAAGAAAATACAAGATCTGTTTCCACTGAGTTGCTCAGTGGAGTAGCAACAGATAAGGAGAACTCTAACCTTTCTGGAGTTCTATTCATTCGTGTCGCAAAGCAAGGAGAAACAAAAGAATGTGTAGCACCAGGATCCAACAAGACTGTAGCATCAATATGACAGATAGGAATAGTACCTGAGATAACATCATTTGAAGTATGAGCCTCTTGTGGAGTGAGATTGAATGCTCTAGCTTGTCCCTGTCCAGATTGAGGATTCCTTCCACCCGTCCTGCCTCTACCAGCAAAACGACTCGGCTGACCCTGATGTATCCCAGGGGCATTCGGAAATTGAGATGGAGTAGAAAGATTTACAGCTTGCACAGGAACATTAGGTCTAACAGCATTAGATGAGGATCCCTGAGAAAAAGTAGGCTGAAATCCAGACTGTAGACACTGTCTAGCCATATGCCCATACTGACCACATCTGAAACAACTACCAGGTGCAGTATAACAAGGACCCTGATGATTTCTGCCACATATATTGCAAGAACTATAGCCTGATCCAGAACTGTTGTGGCTTGAACCTGAACTCTATCCACTGCCACTCTGGTTGAAACCTCTGCCATGCCTTTGACCATGTCTCCCTTTCTTGTGAAATCTCGACCTCTGTCTAAAAGGCTGTGTGCTCCCCATCTGAAAACTACCCATATTGCCACCAGTAACTAAAAAAGATTGACCACCATCGTTAGGCTTAGGACTCTGAATAGAGTGACGAGTTGCCCTTGATTGATTAAAATCAAGTTCCATATGACGGGCTGCATCCACTAACTGCTGGAAAGTGCATCCTGAAGTCACTGACATGATATGCATAGAGGTATAAGGTTCTCCTAACCTAGAAATATATGTAGAACATTTTATCCTTTCATTGGCCATAACTTCTGGAACATATCTCCCCAATCTTAGAAATTATCGTGTAAATTCTGCAACTGACATATTGTTATCCTTTCTAAAAGTTGCAAATTTCCTCCTTTGCTCTTCAGTGTAACTGAAAGGGATAAAAGCTTGCTTGAACAATTCCTTAAATTCAGCCCAAGTCATACTTTGCATTTGAGGAAAAATATTGTCCTTAAACCATACCCCTGCATCACCCTTCAATGAGTATTCTGCCATCTGAATCGTTTCATAATCATTGCCTTTCAGAAATCTGGCATTTTTCTCCACTTCATCTAAATAGTCCATTGCATCTCCTGATACACCATCATACATGGTAGGCATCATTCTAGCAAACTTTTCCACAGCACCTAAACCACTGGAACCACTACTGCCTTGTCCCTGCCTTATCAGTATTTGCTGCATCATCTCAACACCCGATACAAATTGATTGAAGTTAAAATCTGTCGGGTATTGTAGAGGAACTTGTCTCGGTGCTTGTCCTTCTTGTCTACCCACTTGATTGACTTGGGGTTCCACTTGTGCAACCCCTTGATTTATTTGCCTTCTAGGTCTACCTCGCCTCCTTTGAGGAAGTGGTGGTGGTGGTGGTAGCAGATCACCACTTTCTTGATGAACAGACATTTCATCATCAGGATCTTCGGTTACAGGTTGAATGATTGGTTCTGTTTGATTTATTCGAGATCTAGATTGCCTCATTCTGTGAATAAATAATGAAGGATTAGAAAATAACTGACTTTTACGGTACGCTGAATTTTAATTAAGGAAGACTATCAAAGACGAATTTGTAATCCTAATTCCGCAGTAACCAGAATTTCTACCACCCTAGGTCATACAATCTCTAACCTAGGCTCTGATACCAACTTTGTCACGACCCATCCCACGGACCGTGACCGGCGCTAGCGAACGGGTAAGCTGAAGCTACCGGAACCCGTAGCAAGCCTTAATATAACCTTACCAATAGTCTCAACATAATTTAATATTAAAACATTCCATAATAAACACACACATAATCCTCAAACTGGTACTGCGGTCTAGAATATAAATTTTTAACATAATTTTTAAATAGCCATACATAGTAAGATAGATGTGCTGCCCGAAGAAAGAAATTAGGCTGCAACAGACTTCTAGTCACCTGAAAAATTAAAGGAGTCAAACCTCCCGTAGTGAATTAATTATACGCAATGCATGAGTAATTTAACATTGATGCCACACATAATAATATAAAAATTATATGTATATATATATAATATAAATAGTCACACAATATGCTTTTCACAAAATCATTTAATAAGTAAATAGATAGGTGGTTTAATACGTGTATTGGACCCTAAACCTCAATACCCCATCTAATAATCCACCAAATATCACCATATCACTTTTATCCAATAACTGGGGGACCGAGAATAACTCAACCGACCACACGCCCAGTTAGCTGGAGGACCGAGAATAACTCAACCGATTCCGTACCCAGCCTCACTTAAATCCAAAATCTACATATCACATAGCCCGAGAATATCTCAACCGAGCTTATCCATATATCACAACATTCGTATCATCAATATCCAATAACCCGATAGTACCTGTGCGCACAAGGTCCTGATGCCGCTCACCAGGAAGCATGTCCATAACACGTATTTATCCACCAATAATTACGTATAAATTATTATAAATAATAATAATACACTTTTATAAGTGAAAATAATACTTTACTAGAAATCTCATGAAATAGTTTATTATGAATGCAAATGCTAAATTAAAAATGCATAACATATAATTAACTCACAAATTGCTCCTAGCCGACTGTCCTAATTTTCAGGTACTGCTGCTCCTCCTACTGGTTGAATATCTAAAAGAGATAATATTGTTTTTAGAATTTATATAAGTTTAGGGAAATATTAAAATTTATTTTGTCTCGTTTTACGGACTGTCTACCGAAAATTCGGCAGAGTTTCCCCTATAAAACGAACATCCTCCTAGTAACAACTAGGATCAACCCTGCAATAAAATACACTTCTATATTAAAAAATATCCAAAGTCCAAACCGGTACCCATAGACTGCAATTATCAACCCGGTTGGACATCAATCATCCAACAGTTCCATAACTGTCAGTAATTCCAATACTTACTTCCAAAATTACTCATAATCAAATAACATATAAACATATATATATCTATCCTTCATTTTCATAATACCTATATCAACCAAATTAACTAACCAATAATCTTAAGAGCATAATTAATTAATTATGCTTAGTCCAATCTCCCTTCAACCTTTATTTTTAAAATTATATATTCTGAAATTTATTTAAATGAGGATCCAACAATTATTTTTTTAACCCAACTTAATTATTTTCCTTAATTTCACCCGACTATATACTTTCCTAATTTATAGAGACTAAACGGTAAAGAATTTGGTCAAACTCCAAGAATTAATGTTGCTCCAAATAACATTTAGAACATTCTGAAGTAAACCAACTATTTATTCTGTACTTATTTCGTATGTCACCGGAAAATATCACCGGTGTTCGGGATCCACCTATCGGAAAAATTAAAGTTAATTGTTTTGCGAAATTAATTATACCAATTTATTCCTTATGATTCCAGGAGTCTAGAATCAATGTCAAAACACCCAAAATCGACCGGAAAATTAAACTTTGGTTAGATTTCTTACTTTTTCCGGTGTAGCTCCGATTACCCCTCAAAACTCCTTGCATGCATCAAAATCTAGCATACCCATAGGTAAATCGACCCCCTGAGTCCATTTTTGGTATTAGAATTGCAAAATAATGAACATATGACCAAGAAATAGAGAGAACAACAAAAGTGACGAATTTTCTCTCTCTAAACGATTTTTTAAAAACTCAAAATCTCACAATAAAACTTACATGCACTTGTAGCTGGAGTTGAGAGCTTCGTTTCGGTATAAAGAACGCCAAAAACGGTGAAGAAATGAGGAAGAATGGAGTTGGAGAAGAATGGAAATGGAGAATGGTTTGAATGTTGGAATACGGGTGGAAGAAGAAGATGATCCTGTGTTTCATCTTTTTATTTCCTGATTAGTGGCTAAAGTTTATTTTGGTCATCTCACTTTTATTATCTTTTAAATTCTCCCAAAAGTAATTATATTTTAACTTTAACTCCTTATAATTAATTCAATTAAGCAAATGACTTAATATATATATAATTTGGGGTATTACAGTTTTCCTATTAACTTTATATGTTATCTTTTTATTTAGTTCTATTTTCTTATTTATTTGAATACAGTTAATTAGTATTCTTGTCCATTAAAACCTTATATTTATTTTTCATCAACCATTCCAGATCCTAAATTCCATGGAATGTTGGATATTCAATTACTTTTAGTTTGCATATATTACGTGAGCAATGAAATTTAGTAATCATGGAATCGTTGATGAAAAACAAATATAAGGTTTTAATGGGTAAGAATACGAATTAATTGTATTATAGTAAATAAGAAAATAGAATTAAATAAAAAAATAACATATAAAGTTAATAGGGAAAGAATATAATATGATTAATTTAATTATGACATTTAGCTTAAATTGTATATATTTTGTAAACGTTAAGCTTAAATTCGTACTATTTTGTAAACGTTAAGCCTATATTGGTGTTATTTTGTACGTGAGGCCTAAATTGATGCTATATTGTAAACGTTAAGCCTAAATTGATATTATGTTGTAAACGTTAAGCCTATATTAGTGTTATTTTGAACGTTAAGCCTAAATTGGTACTTCCCCAAAAACCTTAGGCCTATTTTGGTACCTTATCCCTTGTAAATCACGTAAAATATTCTTACCGTTTACAATCCGTAGCAATTTTACCTCTAACGTCTAAAATGATGCAATTTTACCTCTAACATTGGCAGCCAAGAG
Source organism: Euphorbia lathyris (assembly GCF_963576675.1). Taxonomy (NCBI): domain Eukaryota; kingdom Viridiplantae; phylum Streptophyta; class Magnoliopsida; order Malpighiales; family Euphorbiaceae; genus Euphorbia; species Euphorbia lathyris. The sequence goes on from NC_088915.1 coordinate 91,277,307, forward strand.
CAAATTTACCCTAACGTTGTTAATTTTGGTCAATTTGAGAAATAATTCATCAAACTGTCTTCATCTTGTCATCTACACTTCACATGTGAGTCAATTTATCACTCATTAGTAACATATGATTGGACGTGGAAAAAAAATTTAAAAAATATATATATAAAAATATATTGTATATTGTATTAGTTGGACGAAAAAAAATCAAAATATTTCGCCCGAATTATAAATATTAATCTCTTAATTAAATTATTAAATCACAGGCGGTTGCTTCGTCTTCCTCTGTAGGCAGTTGCTTCCTGGTCGTCTGTGGTCGGCGGGAGACTTCAATGCCTAAGTCAATAATCACTTCAACAAAGCTAAAACAAGTACTATGGAAAGTTTATTTAACGTGTCTTAGATCTTCAAAAGTCCCCTTTATACCATTCAAAAATCCTAATTAGCATAGGAATATAGTTCTTATATTCTCTCTTTAGGAACTAATGTCCTTACCACAATAGAAAGCTACAAATTGGAATGCTACCTCTCTAGGATTTGGATTAGACCATTCGACCCAGACCTCCTAAACTGACTCAAGACATTTGCTATTTTTATCAATATAGTATTCAATACACTTCCTTAAATATGATTTTATAAATCATTCAATTTTTGTTTTTTGTTTTTTTTTCAATAACACCAAATTCAAGAAGGGAACTATTTGTTTGAAGAAAAACAAGGTGATCAATAGATACAGAAAATAGAAATATAAGAAACAGAAAGTAGATGAAATCACAACATCTAATTTATTAAGCAGTAAATACTGTGATGAAGTCAATTTATCACTCTAGACAATTAATTCAATACAGACATATAAGCATTTTTTACCATGCTTAGAAACGAGTTCAAATTCAAGTTCATTTTTTTTTGAATGAAGTTAGACAACACAGTTTTTATTAATAGAATAATAGAATTCTATTTAATTTCATTTAATTTATTATTAATTAATTAACAATCCAATTAGTTAAAATAGGAAATTTGCAATAGAATTGAATATTTTTTTAATAGAAATATATTAGTATATTAATAGAATTTCTATTTTTATTTTAATAAAAAAATAGAAATAGAATTAACTTTCTGACTCTTTTTTTGGATCCGGATAATGCAAAGCAATGAGTTGGTTATTAGTTGTATACTTATACTTATTAGTTCATATTCGGGTCAGTCCTTTTTTTTATCCGGACTCTAAAAAACCAACGAGTCACACACTAAACATAGCAATTATATCAATCAATTTTTTTATTTTATTATTTTATTCAACCCAATAGAAATAGAATTCTAAATAGACGTATATAGTTAAGTTATTAAGAAATTTTTAATTTTTAATATTCAATTAATTATTAAATTCAAGTTCTAAACAAAGCCGATAATCATGGGATGTTTATTTACTCTATTTCCACCTCTTGTTTGCCTTTTCATATTGAAAATAGAGTTTTAGGTGTTTGGTTAGTCTTTTTATGCATGAAAAGTAGCTTTTTCTTAAAGCATGGAATCCGTGCTTTTTCAACGGTAACAGTAAACCCGTAACAACGTCAGGTAAGCAAAATAGGTCTTTATAATTTAGAAGTGTTAAGCGCCACAGTGGTGTCATAAACTTTGAGGAAGAAAGGAGTTGTTGATATTGATAACCTATTTTTGAAGAATAGTGCCTAAGGTTTCCATAAGATTTTTCTTCACTTGTTTATTGATTCCACCCATTGATACTACTTCTGCATATACTGCTGCTTCTTTATTCTCATTAAATGATATCCCCACTGATCCCTTCAGTATCACCATTACAAACTGCACAAAAACTACATCAAATTAACAATATAAATAAATATCAAATGTATTATGTCTGATAGATACATCAAATCAACAATATAAATAAATATCAAATGTATTATGTCTGATAGAGAAATTGTTCAGTATTCCTAATCAATTACCAACTTTTCCCACATTTATAGCTGGTTTCCATATGTTTCTGTCCATATGGACATAGAAATGGACATGAGAGATGTTGTTTTGCATATATGGTGAGGCCGAAATGCATATACCAATTAACACAAGGAAAACTATTTTTAGATCTGTATGAGCAAGATATACAAGTTTACATGACAACGAAAACGCTGTTGATAACAACAGTTAGAAGATCCTCTTGGACAATGTCTAAATTTTTTGTAGGGAAAAAACAGTTAATTGGAGAAGTTAACCGGTCCACTCTTTTGAGGTGACTTCTTAGCTGGAATCTTGATTCAATCGGATGGTAACAAATACCAATAACGAAGATTATACGTGATGTATGACCTCTGCAATAGCTGCAACTGCACTAATATGCTAAAATTTTATAGCTTTGGTTCCAAACTTATAATTGAGAGTTGACACTTGAAGAGAGGGATTTTAGAAGGATTTTAAAAAGTGTAATACAACTCATAAACGCTAAATTGAAATACGCTTCCCAAAAGCTTTAGGATGCTTATTTATGGAAATGTAAATTTCAACAGTACCATCGGGGTCTCACCAGCATTTCTAAGATAGTCACTATAGTTGCCACCCTTGGGGGAAATGGATTCCAAACCAAACAATAGAATCAGAATTGAGGTCGTGCAAACAATTATCAAATTCTTTATACACACAAACATATAACAAGAAATCAAAATTTAACCTTAAGATATCAGCAAGCAATGGTAAATACAACATAGCAACAAACAGTGGCGGAGCCAGGACCCAAACCTCGGAGGGGCTCTACTGTATGTAAATTTTTTTTTCGTACGACGATTTAAGATTTTGATTCTGTAAAGGTATTTATATATAAAAGTTGTTTTGGACTTTTTTTTTAGTATGTTAACTGTTCACAAGTAATTGATTGAGCAAAAATATAAAAATACCTAAACACCACCAATTCAATTCACCAATTTAATTTCATCAGAATCCCTAAACTAAAGTCTGAAAATATCACCAATTCAATTTAATTCACCGATTCAATCCAATTTAATCCACCAATTCAATTTAATTAAAATCCCTAAAACCCTATCAATTCAATTCCATAAAACCCTAAACTATCATATTATCAATTCAATTAAATCAAAACTCATAAATACCAACAATTTAATTAGGGAATTAAACCCTAAATTAATTAGAATTACTAAATAATCTCTAAGCAAACAATATATTAATAATCCCAACGTAATAAATAAATCATAATTTAAATTAAAGTAAATAGAAATATCTAAACTATACCCTAAATTAGAAATCCCTACTAAATCTATAAATAAAATAATTGAATAAGAGTAGAAAATGGTTGGGCAAGTGAAATTTTTAAAAAAACATGTGGAGCAATTTGGGAAATTTTCCCAAATCCCCTTCACTAACCTTTCTCTCCTTTTCGCGTACCAGAGAAAGAAGCTATGATAATAACTGATGGAAAGGGGGCAAAATTGCCATTTCCATCATTTTCTTTTTCAAATTTAACCTACATAATACGACGTCGTTTTGTGTAGGTTAAGTTAAAAAAAATTAAGGGTGGAAAGGGCAATTTTGCCCTTTCCATCTGTATGAATGAACGAAGAAGAAGAGTCTTCTTCTTCTTCAACTGCCATGGCTGGAGGCGGCTCCTGGCTCTGCCAGAGTTGAAAACCCCCTCCTAGGGGGTTTCCGACGGAGCCGGAGGGTCGGTTGACCCTCCCCGCCCCTTCTGGCTCCGCCCTGGCAACAAAGACAACTTTACATACCTATATAAAGAGAGCTTTGCGCCATTTCTTCCCGATTTGCCCCACCCAGTGTTACCTAATGCATCAATGTCAAAATTAGCTTGGATCCCATCCCAGTTGTTACATCCTCAATTTAGTTCCTAATGGAGCAAGTAATTTGTATAGACATGGTTTTGCCCTATATCTATATCTGCCCTGACCTGGTTTAAAACAACCAATATTACCAAAAGAAAGGCCAATAATATCAGAAACTAATATATGCACTTCAAACTAGAAACTAATTAATCAAAATAGAATCTAATTGCCCATTAAAACTAACAACAATACGCACGATCTTCTAACACGATAACCAACTTTTTCAACACTCTTGCATTCTTCAACAGAAACTCAACAAATTTAAGCACATGTTAAGTTTACCATCTTTCTCTTAGAGGTCAATAATTTTAACAATCTTCAAATGTAATGCCAAACAATTGAAAACATTTCCATTTGAATTCAAGTAGTTCTCTTCATAAACATTCAGGTCTGGAAAATCTTAGCATAGAACACTGGAAATAGAGGTTTTATTAGCCCCAGGAAGTTGAATAAATTTGAAAAGGATGATTATATATCAATAAATATTTTAGAAAAATTATTAATAGTAGTTAGAGTTCCGGATGATGTAATTGTAGAGGGGATCAAAGAGTGTGAGCTATGTCTAGTGGGGCAATTGTTGGAGAAATATTTAATTGAGTTGAGCCTAGTAGTGGAGAGGGAAAATAAATTATGGGGAAAGGAAGGAATGATAGAAGTAAGCAAAATGAAAAATGAAGTTTATATCTTTAAATTTCCAAATGAAAAGATAAGAGATTTTGATTTTGTTTTGGAATCTGGTCCGTGGTATGTAGGAGATTTGCAATTGGTGGTGAGAAAGTGGGAGACAGAGATGCAACCATGGGAACTTGATAACTCGAAAGTTCGAGTTTGGGTGAAACTCAGAGGTATTCCAATGGAATATATGAGTAAAAAAAGGAGTAAGTTACATTGCTAGTGCCTTTCAGAAGTCTTTATATAGTGCAACTGCTAATAATACATGTTGCCTTGAAATTGTAAAAGTGTGTGTTGAAGTGAGCATGGAAGATGGTATCACTAGCCATAACTCTTATATAATCCATTATATCATCTTCCATGCTCACCTCAACACACTTTTACAATTTCAAGGCAACATGTTCCATCGGCAGTTACACTATATAAAGGATTCCCAAAGGTACTAGCAACGTAACTTACTTATCTTTTACTAATATATTCCATTGGAATACCTCTGAGTTTCACACAAACTCGAACTTTTGAGTTATCAAGTTATCAATTTCTCATGGTTGCATCTCTAGCTCCCCTTTCTTACCACCAATTGCTTATCTCCTACATACCACGAAACAGATTCTAAAACAAAATCTCTTATCTTTTCATTGGGAAAATTTAAAAATATAAACTTCATTTTTCATTTTGCTTACTTTTATCATTCCTTCCTTTCCCCGTAACTTATTTGCCCTCTCCACTACTAGGCTCAGCTCAACTAAATATTTTCCCAGCAACTGCCCCACTAGACATAGCTCACACTCTTTGATCCCCTTTGCAATTACATCATCCGAAACTGTAACACTCGAGAAGAGGTTAGAAGCTCCATCTGCAAACAATTATTATTATTATTACAAAATAAATTTGAAAAGGATGACTATAAATTAATAAAAAATTTAGAAAAAAGTATAAAAATAAACTTTATGATTTGAATCATTTTCATACATAAACTATTTGATTTAAAAATTGACAAACAGGTACCTTAAGATTCATTACGGTAGCAAACAGATTCCAAAAAGACTAACTGCGTTAAAAAAGGTAAATACATACGTATCCTTCACATTTTCACTAACATGAATTTATTGCTAGAAACTAGAAGCCTACATGATTATGAATTATTGAAGGCAAGAAGCTACCAATTTAACCTCCAACATAGAGGATGTTTAATAGATTCTTCGGTTAGGAAACCTCAGAAGCTGCTTCATCAGTTAAGAGGAGGCACGAAAAATTGACTTCAATGGTATTCATAATTTCACAATACTGTCAGCTGAACCTGAAAATTTAATGGCATGTCAAAACCATGTTGAGTATTGTAGAGAAATTGAAGAAGGCATGTAGATCAGGATTGTCTGCTTTGTACTTTAAATAGAGCCAATTAAGTTGGAAAAATATAAAACAATTTACCTGAGGCACAACACCTAAATCAAAGACAACAGCTTCCCTATCTTTCCAGGCCTCATCACCCTTAGCAGACACCTGCAAATATTTCCCAAGTAAAATTAAGCAGAGAAATGTATAGCTTAGAGGGGAATAATTCCACGAGCAGATTGTAAGGATAACACTGCTTCAAAAAAATCCCATCCATCCCGATAATATTATTTAACTGCAAAGTTAAGCAGATATAAGAGACTCCTACTTTTGGCAGCCTATAACTGTTGCAACATAGTTAACCCATCAGCGCTAGAACTATTGTAAAATATTGATAGACCGGTCACAATCGCATACTATTGTTAGTCACATGAACAAAGTAGACCAAGAGAAAAAAAGCATGGACTCTAGTCAACCTTCTTAAGTTCAATAGGAACACAAAGTAAATAATAATTATCATAACTTGTCTACCCATCATCTTTAAAACTATCGCAAAATACTGATCAATCTTATAGTCGAATTACCAAATTAGATTCCGTGAGCTGAAGAAGGATAATAATGAAAACTGGTGTTAACCAGCTACCTTTCAGACTACAATTGAAGTGCTGTAAATTTACCTATCATACTCTGATATATGCACCAAAAACTTGTGTGCATTCTTCAAAACTTATAAGATTTTCCATATCAATGAGATAGTAATAAGATTCATCAGAGCAATCTTCAAAATAAAATAGCTAATCATATTCTGCTTTAACATAAACTTGAAGGTAGTCAGCATGTAAAAGCAACCCCATAAAATCAAATAAGAAATTATCATACCCAGAGAAAGAATCTGATCCTCGCAGAAATGTAAGACCATCCATGGTCACTCCAATTGCCAGAGTATCAGGACAATCAACTTCACTGGCAGAATCTGCACGACAACCATTCTGACTGCTATTAACTTGTAAATCCTTCTTCAATTCAGTGGATACGGAAACTGTACCCTAGGCATTTAATATTAATTAGACACCTAATAATGATGATTGAATTTACAATAAAAACTGGAAGCATAAAACACTCAATTTCTCAGATACCTTAGCTTGTGGAAATATTCCACCTGATGAAGAGTGGCATTAGAAAGAAGAATAAAAAACCTGTGCATCAAAAGTAAAACCTGAAATTTCAAAAAGCACCAATTAACAGACTAAAAAAAGAAAAAAAGAAAGTATATCATTTATTTCTATTGGCAAGTACTAAAGGCGGTTAAATTAAGCTGAAGATTATAATCATTTCATGTACATTATCTATATCACAATATTTGAAGCATTTAAGAGCTATAAAATGTAATCCAAGTACCTTGGCTTTAGACAAATTAGGTCAAGAGAAGAAAAGCGTGGACAAAGGTGCAGCAATCAAAGTCAGAGCTAAGGATCCAATAAAGAGACTGGGTAGTTTCGATAATCCAAGTGAGATCTCACCCTCGTCTCTCAATGGTAGCACCATGAAATACAGGCTTAAAATCTGCTAAAGAGAAATTTGGAAAATTAGTCAACTCGAATTCGAATCTCCAAAAAGAATTATCTAAAGCAAAACATTAAGAGCAATTACGAAGAAGAAATAGGAGGAAGTGTCCAATACAAGGCGAGTCATATTGCATCAAGTTTGAACAATAATGGTAGAAACAGTGAATATTTGCTATAATAATAGTAATAACAAAAGGGGACAGCTAGTAAAAAACTTCAAATAGAAGCTCTAATATGAAGAGAGTAATGAGGAAGATTCTCTTTAACCTGTCAAAACAGAAAAAGATTTACAAATGAAAATGTTACAAGGATATACTTGTAAAGAACATAGGCAATGCCCAGACCTGGCCATTTTTTCTGCAATTCTCATCTTCTCTAACACCTATTCTGATTTATCCATACTCTCCGGGAATTCTTAATCACTTTAACTCAAAATCATCTTAATCGTGCAATTTGATGATACAACAAGAATGTAAAAAAAAGATGCAACCAAGTCAAAATAGTCCGCAGTTAATACCAAACCAAGTTGGAGCCTTTACTGATGTATGCTGTCAGCTTAGAAGTCATAAGTGGCAGCAGCAAGTTCAGCCAAGTAGAGACCGATCTTGTTTGTAGAAGATTTCCTAAAAGTTTCGTATATAATAAACCGAAGGTAAGTAATATAGGCCAAGTAGAGACTTTGACAGAGTTGTTAATATAGGCATACCCCATTGATGCAAAAATCCATTGAAAGAACGCACAGAATAAACCAATAATGCCAGGAAATGTTGGGAAAGGCTGGGAATTCTGGTACGGGTAACAAAACCATGGGACTAATCCCCTCTCATCAAAGACACTCTTTCTTGTCTACTCTTGTAAACAAGATCAATGGCAGAAATGAGCAAGACTTTGAAAGACATTAACATACTAAGTAGCATGTACTGGGGCTTATGCACGGATGAAAGCTCGTTGAAAACAACTGATAAACTGAGACAGATCAAAGTGAAATTAAATTTAGCTACTAAATAGGCAATATATAACTCACCAATGTTTAATGTTCCTCTTCATAAAACTGAAGACATGAACAGAGCATAACTGAGATAGATCAGTTGCTAAACAGGCAATATAGACAAGGAAAATATCTATATATAGTGGTCACTATTTGAACTGATGCTCATTTCTTAACATGTCAAGGATGCACACATTATCAAAAAATCAGAATTGCTAATTTGAACTTGCTGCAGAAAGTATAAGATACAATAAATAAAAGTTAAGACTTCAATTGCGTAAAGTCGTCATGGCCTCAATGTGAACAGAATTTGTGTGGTAGAACAACTTTACACATATCGACAGTTGAAGGCTAATCAAGGTATGTCTCCAACTAAACAATCAAAAGAGTTGGGGAAAATTAATGATGGAAGAGTTCATGCAAAAACCAGGCTTGGATCATAATGAAAGAGTGAAAGTAAAGCATGACATAAAGGGCAACGAACAACAGAGAGTCTAGAGATACTCGATTGAAACCTACCACACATAGACGAGGAAGTAAGGGCAGTCGAGGGAACTTTTGATCTCGTTGCATCTCATATGGTAAATACAACTCCGAGACGGCTTGTTCAAGATTGAAATTTCTGGTTAACTCCCTTGTATTAGAAAATTATTTTAGATATTCCAATGTAGTAATTTTAGAGATTTCTTAGCTTCAGAAATTACCAATGTGCTTATAGCAAATTCCCAGTTGCTGAGCTTGAAAGCTCTCAGGCCTCTCACTCAATCAATCCTCACAAAATATGCCTCTCACTCAATCTTCTGCCAATTTGCAGCAGTTGATGAAACCAACTATCCTGCCCAGCAGCTGATGAATCCAACCCCGACCGATGGACAAAAGCTGATCAATCCAACCCCAGCCAACGTGCAGCAGCTGATGCATGCCAACTCTGCGTATGATCAGCAGCTTATGAATCCAAACACTGGGTATAATCAGCAGCAGTTTGGGTACAATTTAAAGATATAATGAAAAGGGTTGGTTGGTGCAGCACAAGAGTGTCAAACGAACTAGGGGATGTGGATGCCAACAAATAGGGGCGTATCATATGTGAATTTAGGAGCATTATTGTATGTATGCGGAGTTCCATCTGCACCAGCCATATTGGGGCAAGGGGATGGAAAATGGAAGCAAATAGGAGCATAATTGTATGTATGCGATGTGGAGTTCCAGTTGCAGACAATTCTACTCATTTTAGTAGTAACATGTTTTACCAACTTGGTGTTCAATTTACCTTGAATTCTTTCAATGTATTTTACTATGCTAACTACCTTAACATCAGAATCACATCTCCCATTTTCAAATTCAAACAACATAAATGCAAATCAATTAGTTCAATTAGTAATTGTATATTAAAAATGTTGTCCAAACATAGAAAATGAAAACATGGTTGATCCATAATATTTTTTGTTTTATTTAGTGATTCTTAACGGGTAAGGGTACCCGTGAATTAAATGGGACGGGTATGGGATGCAAAACATACACCCGTTAGGGTAATGGGAAGGGTACGGGTAATTAACAAATAAACGGGTAAGGGTTTGGGATTGGCACTACCCGCGGGTACCCTACCCGTTGCCATCCCTAAATATCTATTTACATGAATAGTTCAGTGAATATATATTTTATATATTTTCAATACTTTTTTTCTAGACAAATACCAATTTAATCTATACATGGTAATCAATAATAACATTTCATGCTTGGTGGCTAATTTGGTGATCATCCTTTAATATTTCAATAAAAGGAAATAAGTAATTTTTGTATAAAAATTTTATAATAAAACTTATTATATATGATTCTTATTAAGATTAAATTTTTAGTTTAATGGTTATGACATTCTCTTAAATCCTCAATTTCATTACTTACTACAAGTTTAGCACATATTAAAATTAGTCTATATTTTAGATATTTCAAACTGAGTGATATTTGTTTACATGAATAGTTCAGTGAATATATATTTTATATATTTTCAATACTTTTTTTCTAGACAAATACCAATTTAATCTGTACATGGTAATCAATAATAACGTTTCATGCTTGGTGGCTAATTTGGTGATCATCCTTTAATATTTCAATAAAAGGAAATAAGTAATTTTTGTATAAAATTTTTATAATAAAACTTATTATATATGATTCTTATTAAGATCAAATTTTTAGTTTAATGGTTATGACCTTCTCTTAAATCCTCAATTTCATTACTTACTACAAGTTTAGTACATATTAAAATTAGTCTATATTTTAGATATTTCAAACTGAGTAAATATTTGTTTACATGAATAGTTCAGTGAATATATATTTTATATATTTTCAATACTTTTTTTCTATACAAATACCAAATTAATCTATACATGGTAATCAATAATAACATTTCATGCTTGGTAGCTAATTTGGTGATCATCCTTTTATATTTCAATAAAAGGAAATAAGTAATTTTTGTATAAAAAATTATAAATAAAACTTATTATGAATCTTATTAAGATTAAATTTTTAGTTTAATGGTTATGACATTCTCTTAAATCCTCAATTTCATCGCTTGCTACAAGTTTAGCACATATTAAAATTAGTCTATACTTTATATATTTCAAACTCAGTGAATATTTGTTTACATGGTCATTATTTAGGTGGTTATTAGCTTATGCTTTTAATTTTCTTTTTGATAAAACTTCTATCATAAAATATGCAGTGCTTATTCAGATATCTGCACCCCTGTCAATTGAGGCACTGTAGATGGGTGAGGGGAGAGATGATGATTTTTCAGGAGTTGATTCCAAAATAGAACTGCCCTTAGTGATAGAAGAGTTAGTAAACTTTATATTGCTTGGATTGGAGAGGGGCCATGACCCTATTCCATCTTTCTAGGGATCTGGTGGAGCTTATTTTATGCAAGATTCGTCAGGTCAGAAAAATGTTTCAGTCTTTAAGCCAATTGATGAAGGGCCAATGGCTTTGAATAGCCCCCAAGGGATTACCCCTGTCACTGAATGGTGAAGGATTGAAGAGAGGCATATGTTTACAAGGAGGAGCATTGCGAGAAGTTGCAACATTCTTATTGTATCACCCTAAGAGTGGACGACACTTATTTTAGGATAACCAGAAGGGTTTTGCTGAAGTTCCACCCACTTTAATGATCAAGTGCTTGCATGAAGCCTTCAATCATAAAAAGGTTATGAAGACTCACCAAAGTATGTATTGGTTCACTGTAGATGTTCATAGAAAACAATGGAATTTGTGAAGATTGGGGTACTGATGTTTTCCCTGTTCACGAGGTACATAGAATCTTAGTCTTGGATATGAGGTTGACAAATGCAGACAGACATGCTGGTAACATTTTGATCAGAAATGATGAAGAGAAGAGGGTTCTGATCCTAATAGATCATGGTTACTTCCTGCTTAAAAGTGTAAGTTTTGTCCTTTTAAGTTTATCATATTCATATGTATGTTTTTGTTTTGTGTGCAGGGTTTATTGTTGTTTAGCTCTAATGTTTAGGATGGACTTAACTTATGTTCTTGTTGTTTCATTTGGGCTAAGCTATTTATTCAGTTAAGTGTATTCCTAAATATCATTCCTCCATCCATCGACTATATAATGTTCTGTTGAATTTCCTGCAGTTTGAAGATTGCACCTTTGAATGGCTTAACTGGCGTCAAGCTAAGCAACCTTATTCCCAAGACATTATTGAGTATGTTAAGCAACTATATGCTGAAAAGGACATTAATCTCCTTTTTTAGTCTTAGTTAAGGGGGTTTTAGCCCATGATTAGATTAAAATACACCTTAGAAAGATAGATAATGGAGTTCATAGTAATAAAAGAGATTATAGTTTAGAAGAAATCGTAATGACGATTGCCGAACGAACTTCTTCGATAACTTAAAACTTATTTTTATTTGATGAATTTGTGCACAAACAACCGATTATGTAAAAATCCCTAATACATTTGGGCCTTCCATATTTTGGGCCTGTCCAATAGTGGTAGGTTCGGCTCATTCCTACTTCAACATATTCGACCCGGTTTATAATAGATATTTATTAGTCAAAACAAAACCTAATTTCGTCGGAAAGTGAAAATGTCAAAAAAAATATTGTTTCAACGATCCTAAAATGAAATCAACACTTCCCAAGGTAGAGGCAGACACGATTGGTAATGGAAGGCAACCAAAAAAAGGTATGCACAATGACTATCTACTTTAGGCGTACGCTTTGGATTTGGATGGTTTTAGATTTGAAACCGTTCTTACATGATGACATTATTTTTTTTTGTTACATTATATTATACTGTTACAGACAATAATAAGATTCTCCCTTTGGAATTGGAAGCTAGTTGACTTTTGAATACTGGTTTTCTAGAGAAATACCAAACTAATCTATGCATGGAAATCAATAATAACATTTCATACTTGGTGGCTAATTTGGTGATCATCCTTTTATATTTCAATAAAAGGAAATAAGTAATTTTTGTATAAAACTAATAATAAAACTTATTATGAATCTTATTAAGATTCAATTTTTAGTAATGGTTAGACATTCTCTGAAATCCTCAATTTCATTACTTGCTACAAGTTTAGCACGTATTCAAATTAGTCTATATTTTACATATTTCAAACTCAGTGAATATCTGATTACATGAATAGTTCAGTGAATATCTGTTTTATATATTTTCAATACTTTTTTTCTAGACAAATACCAAATTAATCTATACATGGTAATTAATAGTAACATTTCATGCTTGGTAGCTAATTTGGTGATCATCCTTTTATATTTCAATAAAAGGAAATAAGTAATTTTTGTATAAAAAATTATAATAAAACTTATTATGAATCTTATTAAGATTAAATTTTTAGTAATGGTTATGACATTCTCTTAAATCCTCAATTTCATTACTTGCTATAAGTTTAGCACATATTCAAATTAGTCTATATTTTACATATTTCAAACTCAGTGAATATCTGTTTACATGAATAGGTCAGTGAATTTCTATTTTATATATTTTCAATACTTTTTTTCTAGACAAATACCAAATTAATCTATACATGGTAATCAATAATAACATTTCATGCTTGGTGGCTAATTTGGTGATCATCCTTTTTGTCGTAATGCCTTGAATCAGTATATAATGTTTCCTATTCGGAGTAGTATTGGGTTTTGGATTCCTAGTTGGATTGGGATCATGGGTTCCTAGTTGGATTGGGATTGGGATCATGAGTTCCTAGTGGGATTAGGTTAGATTGGGTATTATAAATACCCTATTATGTAACCTAATCATTGTAATCTGATTTTCGCCTCCTAATAATACTATTCTCCTTCTGCCCGTGGACTAGCCAACACAGCTTTGGTGAACCACGTAAATCTGTGTTTTTCGATTGCTTGTTTATTTATCTTTCATTAATTCCGCACAAAAAAACTGGTATCAGAGCTTTCGGTTTCTAATCGGTGTTTTTTTTTCTGGAGAGAAAGATGTCTGCGATGAACGTGAAAATCGAAAAGTTTACTGGGAGAAATAGTTTCAGTCTATGGCAGATCAAGATGCGGGCTTTGTTAAAACAACAAGGTCTGTGGATGCCGTTGAAGAAGGCAATGGGAGAAGTCACTACTGAGATGACGATTCTGGAAGAAAAGGCACATTCGATAATTATTTTGTGCGTCGCAGATGACGTCATCACTGAGGTCTTAGACGAAGAGACTGCTGCCGGTCTGTGGATGAAGTTAGAGAGCTTATACATGACGAAATCTCTAACGAACAAACTTCTTCTGAAACAACGTCTGTTTGGCCTGCGAATGTAAGAAGGTACGCAACTCAGGGATCATTTAGATCAATTGAACACATTATTACTAGAATTACGTAATATTGATGTGAAAATTGAAAATGAAGATGTTGCTTTGATTCTGTTGGTGTCTGTACCGCTTTCATATGAGAATTTTGTTCAATCATTTATTGTTGGTAAAGACTCTGTGACTTTGGAAGAAGTTAGGTCATCTCTTCATAGCAGGGAGTTGCGCCATAAGGCGAGCAATACAGGTGCAGATAATCAGGCCTCTAGACTATTTGCCAGCGGTAGTAAGGGAAAGGGAAACAGTGGAAAGAAGAAGTCTAAGAAGCCGTTTTCAAAGGGTCCCAAGCCAGACGACACCTGTAATTACTGTAAGGAGAAAGGACATTGGAAAATTGACTGTCCAAAGAAGAAGAAGAAATCAGAAAATCAACCAGGTTCTACTACTGTAGCAGATGGAGACAGCAGCTCTGAAAATGATATTGCTCTAGTTGCTGATGGACACACTCATCACTCTGATGTGTGGGTTCTTGATTCTGGAGCATCTTATCACATTTGTCCAAGGAGAGAGTGGTTTTCAACTTATAAGCAGGTAGATGGAGGTAGCATTTCAATGGCTAATAGTCATGTCTGCAAAGCAGTTGGAATAGGCTCGATCAAGTTGAGGACACATGTTGGTAAGTTCTGCACGTTGAACGAAGTCAGGCATGTTCCATTGATGACGAATAATCTGATATCTCTGAGTCTGTTAGACAGCAGGGGTCTCAGCTAGTCAGGAAAAGATGGAGTTCTACATGTCTGTAAAGGTTCTGATGTGATTTTGAAAGGTGTGAAGCATGGCACTTTGTATTTCCTGCAAGGTTCCACTATTACAAGTTCAGCTAATGCTGCATCATCAGAGATGGACCAGGAAGATATGACAAAGATATGGCATATGAGACTTGGTCATATGGGCGAAAGAGGGATGCAGATTCTATCAAAGGATGATCTTCTTGATGGTCATAAGGTCAAGAGTCTGGAGCTTTGTGAACACTGTGTCTTTGGGAAACTACATCGCAGCAAGTTTACCAAAGCTATTCACATAACAAAAGAGACACTTATTTACATCCACTCTAATTGTTGGGGTCCATCTCGAGTTGAGTCTTTGGGAGGTCACATATATTTTATGTCTCCGATTGATGATTATTCAAGGATGGCTTGGGTCATCATGATGAAGCATAAAAGTGAAGCTTTCAAGAATTTCAAGCAGTGGAAAGCATTGGTGGAAAACCAAACAGGAAAGAAGATAAAGAGGCTGCGAACTGATAATGTTTTGGAATTCTACTTGTCTGAGTTTGATCAGTTCTGTAAGGATGAAGGGATTGCTCGGCATCACACAGTCAAGAATACACCGTAACAGAATGGTGTAGCTGAACAAACGAACGAACCAGACAATACTAGAGAGGGTGAGGTGCATGCTCTCTAACGCTGGGTTAGATAGAAGATTCTGGGCTGAAGCGGTGAACACAACATGTTATCTGATTAACCGCGGACCACACATCGGCATATAGCTCAAGACGCCTATAGAAATGTGGTCAGGAAAGGTTGTTGATTACTCAAATTTGAAAGCTTTTGGGTGCATAGTTTACTATCATGTTAATGAGGGTAAGCTAGAGCCAAGAGCCAAGAAGGGAGTGTTCGTAGGCTATGGAGATGGATTTAAAGGCTTCAGGATCTGGTCTCCATCAGAGAAAAGGGTCATTTTGAGCAGAAATGTAGTCTTTGACGAAAATTTGTGCTTAGACCCATTGTGAAGCCTACAACTGCAACAGAAACTGATAGCATTGATAAACAGGTGGAGTTTCAGGTCATACAGAGTGAGAGTGGCTTGAAGGAACAAGAGTTAGAAGCAGAAATAGAGCTACCAGAATCTACACCATCAGTTTCTCAACCATCTGAAGCTACACATCGTAGCTTAGCTCAAGATCGACCAAGGAGGGTTGGAGTTAGGCCACCTAAGAGGTATGAGGACATGGTGGGCTATGCACTACAGGTTGCTAAAGAGGTGGACACTCGTGAACCATCAACTTACTAGAAAGCTGTTTCAGGCGTCGATTCTGAGAAATGGCTTGCTGCTATGGGAGATGAGATGGAGTCCCTTCATAAGAATCAAACATGGGATTTAGTCATACCACCTCCAGGGAGAAAGATTATTATTTGCAAGTGGGTTCTCAAGATGAAGGAAGGGATATCACCTGTAGAGGGAGTCAAGTATAAGGCTAGAGTTGTTACTAGAGGTTTCAATCAAAGAGAGGGAGTGGATTATAATGAGATATTCTCACCAGTAGTCAGACACACCTCTATTAGAGTGTTGCTAGCTATAGTTACACATTAGGATTTGGAGCTTGAGCAAATTGATGTAAAGACAGCCTTTCTGCATGGAGATTTGGAGGAAGAGATCTACATGACCCAACCAGATGGTTTCCAGATTCCTGGAAAGGAGAATTATGTTTGCAAGTTGAAGAAGCCCTTATATGGACTTAAGCAGTCTCCCAGGCAGTGGTATAAGAGGTTTGACAGCTACATGATGCAGCTGGGCTACACCAGGAGCCCATATGATTGTTGTGTCTATTACAATAAACTGGAAGATGAGTCTTTTATCTATCTGGTGTTATATGTAGATGACATGTTGATAGCTGCAAGGAAGAAGCACGACATTCAGAAGTTGAAGGGTCTTCTCAGCGCAGAGTTTGAGATGAAGGATTTGGGTGCAGCTCGGAAAATTCTGGGAATAGAGATTTACAGGGACAGAAGCAAAAGGAAACTTTTTCTGTCACAGAAGGATTTGGGTGCAGCTCGGTACCTGTTACCCGTTATAATTTTTTATATATTAAAAATATTATTGTGTTTTAGATGTAAGATGTGAGATTTGAATACCAACCTTTTGTTCTTCGACCATTAAGTGATAACACTAAGCTATTTTATTTTTATTTATTAAGGTTCAATTTGTTCAATTTTTAAATGAATGATTTATTAAATTTATACTTTGTTAAATTTGTAATATTTTTTGTTTTATTTAGTGATTCTAAACAGGTAAGGGTATCCGTGGGTACCCACGAATTAAATAGGACGGGTATGGGATGCAAAACACATACCCATTAGGGTAATGGGAATGGTACGGGTAATTAACAAATAAACGGGTAAGGGTTTGGGATTGACACTACCCGCGGGTACCCTACCCGTTGCCATCACTAAAAATCTGTTTACATGAATAGTTCAGTGAATATATATTTTATATATTTTCAATACTTTTTTTCTAGACAAATACCAAATTAATCTATACATGGTAATTAATAATAACATTTCATGTTTAGTGGCTAATTTGGTGATCATCCTTTAATATTTCAATAAAAGGAAATAAGTAATTTTTGTATAAAAATTTATAATAAAACTTATTACATATGATTCTTATTAAGATTAAATTTTTAGTTTAATGGTTATGACATTCTCTTAAATCCTCAATTTCATTACTTACTACAAGTTTAGCACATATTAAAATTAGTCTATATTTTACATATTTCAAACTGAGTGGATATCTGTTTACATGAATAGTTCAGTGAATATATATTTTATATATTTTCAATACTTTTTTTCTAGACAAATATCAAATTAATCTATACATGGTAATCAATAATAACATTTCATGCTTGGTAGCTAATTTGGTGATCATCCTTTTCTATTTCAATAAAAGGAAATAAGTAATTTTTGTATAAAAAATTATAATAAAACTTATTATGATTCTTATGAAGATTAAATTTTTAGTAAGGTTATTACATTCTCTTAAATCCTCAATTTCATTACTTGCTACAAGTTTAGCACATATTAAAATTAGTCTATATTTTACATATTTCAAACTCAATGAATATCTGTTTACATGAATAGTTCAGTGAATATATATTTTATATATTTTCAATACTTTTTTTCTAGACAAATACCAAATTAATCTATACATGGTAATCAATAATAACATTTCATGCTTGTTGGCTAATTTGGTGATCATCCTTTTATATTTCAATAAAAGGACATAAGTATAATTTTTGTATAAAAAATTATAATAAAACTTATTATGATTCTTATTAAGATTAAATTTTTAGTTTAATGGTTATGACATTCTCTTAAATCCTCAATTTCATTACTTGCTACAAGTTTAGCACATATTAAAATTAGTCTATATTTTACATATTTCAAACTCAGTGAATATCTGTTTACATGAATAGTTCAGTGAATTGTTGTTTTATATATTTTCAATACTTTTTTTTCTAGACAAATACCAAATTAATCTATACATGGTAATCAATAATAACACTTCATGCTTGGTGGCTAATTTGGTGATCATCCTTTTATATTTCAATAAAAGGAAATAAGTATTTTTTGTATAAAAAATTATAAATAAAACTTATTATGAATCTTATTAAGATTAAATTTTTAGTTTAATGGTTATGACATTCTCTTAAATCCTCAATTTCATCACTTGCTACAAGTTTAGCACATATTAAAATTAGTCTATATTTTATATATTTCAAACTCAGTGAATATTTGTTTACATGGTCATTATTTAGGTGGTTATTAGCTTATGCTTTTAATTTTCTTTTTGATAAAACTTCTATCATAAAATATGCAGTGCTTATTCAGATATCTGCACCCCTGTCAATTGAGGTACTGTAGATGGGTGAGGGGAGAGATGATGATTTTTCAGGAGTTGATTCCAAAATAGAACTGCCCTTAGTGATAGAAGAGTTAGTAAACTTTATATTGCTTGGATTGGAGAGGGGCCATGACCCTATTCCATCTTTCTAGGGATCTGGTGGAGCTTATTTTATGCAAGATTCATCAGGTCAGAAAAATGTTTCAGTCTTTAAGCCAATTGATGAAGGGCCAATGGCTTTGAATAGCCCCCAAGGGATTACCCCTGTCACTGAATGGTGAAGGATTGAAGAGAGGCATATGTTTACAAGGAGGAGCATTGCGAGAAGTTGCAACATTCTTATTGTATCACCCTAAGAGTGGACGACACTTATTTTAGGATAACCAGAAGGGTTTTGCTGAAGTTCCACCCACTTTAATGATCAAGTGCTTGCATGAAGCCTTCAATCATAAAAAGGTTATGAAGAC
This sequence comes from Euphorbia lathyris, assembly GCF_963576675.1. Taxonomy (NCBI): domain Eukaryota; kingdom Viridiplantae; phylum Streptophyta; class Magnoliopsida; order Malpighiales; family Euphorbiaceae; genus Euphorbia; species Euphorbia lathyris. The sequence goes on from NC_088915.1 coordinate 91,296,671, forward strand.
TCACCAAAGTATGTATTGGTTCACTGTAGATGTTCATAGAAAACAATGGAATTTGTGAAGATTGGGGTACTGATGTTTTCCCTGTTCACGAGGTACATAGAATCTTAGTCTTGGATATGAGGTTGACAAATGCAGACAGACATGCTGGTAACATTTTGATCAGAAATGATGAAGAGAAGAGGGTTCTGATCCTAATAGATCATGGTTACTTCCTGCTTAAAAGTGTAAGTTTTGTCCTTTTAAGTTTATCATATTCATATGTATGTTTTTGTTTTGTGTGTAGGGTTTATTGTTGTTTAGCTCTAATGTTTAGGATGGACTTAACTTATGTTCTTGTTGTTTCATTTGGGCTAAGCTATTTATTCAGTTAAGTGTATTCCTAAATATCATTCCTCCATCCATCGACTATATAATGTTCTGTTGAATTTCCTGCAGTTTGAAGATTGCACCTTTGAATGGCTTAACTGGCGTCAAGCTAAGCAACCTTATTCCCAAGACATTATTGAGTATGTTAAGCAACTATATGCTGAAAAGGACATTAATCTCCTTTTTTAGTCTTAGTTAAGGGGGTTTTAGCCCATGATTAGATTAAAATACACCTTAGAAAGATAGATAATGGAGTTCATAGTAATAAAAGAGATTATAGTTTAGAAGAAATCGTAATGACCATTGCCGAACGAACTTCTTCGATAACTTAAAACTTATTTTTATTTGATGAATTTGTGCACAAACAACCGATTATGTAAAAATCCCTAATACATTTGGGCCTTCCATATTTTGGGCCTGTCCAATAGTGGTAGGTTCGGCTCATTCCTACTTCAACATATTCGACCCGGTTTATAATAGATATTTATTAGTCAAAACAAAACCTAATTTCGTCGGAAAGTGAAAATGTCAAAAAATATATTGTTTCAACGATCCTAAAATGAAATCAACACTTCCCAAGGTAGAGGCAGACACGATTGGTAATGGAAGGCAACCAAAAAAAGGTATGCATAATGACTATCTACTTTAGGCGTACGCTTTGGATTTGGATGGTTTTAGATTTGAAATCGTTCTTACATGATGACATTATTTTTTTTTTGTTACATTATATTATACTGTTACAGACAATAATAAGATTCTCCCTTTGGAATTGGAAGCTAGTTGACTTTTGAATACTGGTTTTCTAGAGAAATACCAAACTAATCTATGCATGGTAATCAATAATAACATTTCATACTTGGTGGCTAATTTGGTGATCATACTTTTATATTTCAATAAAAGGAAATAAGTAATTTTTGTATAAAACTAATAATAAAACTTATTATGAATCTTATTAAGATTCAATTTTTAGTAATGGTTAGACATTCTCTGAAATCCTCAATTTCATTACTTGCTACAAGTTTAGCACGTATTCAAATTAGTCTATATTTTACATATTTCAAACTCAGTGAATATCTGATTACATGAATAGTTCAGTGAATATCTGTTTTATATATTTTCAATACTTTTTTTCTAGATAAATACCAAATTAATCTATACATGGTAATTAATAGTAACATTTCATGCTTGGTGGCTAATTTGGTGATCATCCTTTTATATTTCAATAAAAGGAAATAAGTAATTTTTGTATAAAAAATTATAATAAAACTTATTATGAATCTTATTAAGATTAAATTTTTAGTAATGGTTATGACATTCTCTTAAATCCTCAATTTCATTACTTGCTATAAGTTTAGCACATATTCAAATTAGTCTATATTTTACATATTTCAAACTCAGTGAATATCTGTTTACATGAATAGGTCAGTGAATTTCTATTTTATATATTTTCAATACTTTTTTTCTAGACAAATACCAAATTAATCTATACATGGTAATCAATAATAACATTTTATGCTTGGTGGCTAATTTGGTGATCATCCTTTTTGTCGTAATGCCTTGAATCAGTATATAATGTTTCCTATTCGGAGTAGTATTGGGTTTTGAATTCCTAGTTGGATTGGGATCATGGGTTCCTAGTTGGATTGGGATTGGGATCATGAGTTCGTAGTGGGATTAGGTTAGATTGGGTATTATAAATACCCCATTATATAACCTAATCATTGTAATCTGATTTTCGCCTCCTAATAATACTATTCTCCTTCTGCCCGTGGACTAGCCAACACAGCTTTGGTGAACCACGTAAATCTGTGTTTTTCGATTGCTTGTTTATTTATCTTTCATTAATTCCGCACAAAAAAACTGGTATCAGAGCTTTCGGTTTCTGATCGGTGTTTTTTTTTTCTGGAGAGAAAGATGTCTGCGATGAACGTGAAAATCGAAAAGTTTACTGGGAGAAATAGTTTCAGTCTATGGCAGATCAAGATGCGGGCTTTGTTAAAACAACAAGGTCTGTGGATGCCGTTGAAGAAGGCAATGGGAGAAGTCACTACTGAGATGACGATTCTGGAAGAAAAGGCACATTCGATAATTATTTTGTGCGTCGCAGATGACGTCATCACTGAGGTCTTAGACGAAGAGACTGCTGCCGGTCTGTGGATGAAGTTAGAGAGCTTATACATGACGAAATCTCTAACGAACAAACTTCTTCTGAAACAACGTCTGTTTGGCCTGCGAATGTAAGAAGGTACGCAACTCAGGGATCATTTAGATCAATTGAACACATTATTACTAGAATTACGTAATATTGATGTGAAAATTGAAGATGAAGATGTTGCTTTGATTCTGTTGGTGTCTGTACCGCTTTCATATAAGAATTTTGTTCAATCATTTATTGTTGGTAAAGACTCTGTGACTTTGGAAGAAGTTAGGTCATCTCTTCATAGCAGGGAGTTGCGCCATAAGGCGAGCAATACAGGTGCAGATAATCAGGCCTCTAGACTATTTCCCAGCGGTAGTAAGGGAAAGGGAAACAGTGGAAAGAAGAAGTCTAAGAAGCCGTTTTCAAAGGGTCCCAAGCCAGACGACACCTGTAATTACTGTAAGGAGAAAGGACATTGTAAAATTGACTGTCCAAAGAAGAAGAAGAAATCAGAAAATCAACCAGGTTCTACTACTGTAGCAGATGGAGACAGCAGCTCTGAAAATGATATTGCTCTAGTTGCTGATGGACACACTCATCACTCTGATGTGTGGGTTCTTGATTCTGGAGCATCTTATCACATTTTTCCAAGGAGAGAGTGGTTTTCAACTTATAAGCAGGTAGATGGAGGTAGCATTTCAATGGCTAATAGTCATGTCTGCAAAGCAGTTGGAATAGGCTCGATCAAGTTGAGGACACATGCTGGTAAGTTCTGCACGTTGAACGAAGTCAGGCATGTTCCATTGATGACGAATAATCTGATATCTCTGAGTCTGTTAGACAGCAGGGGTCTCAGCTGGTCAGGAAAAGATGGAGTTCTACATGTCTGTAAAGGTTCTGATGTGATTTTGAAAGGTGTGAAGCATGGCACTTTGTATTTCCTGCAAGGTTCCACTATTACAGGTTCAGCTAATGCTGCATCATCAGAGATGGACCAGGAAGATATGACAAAGATATGGCATATGAGACTTGGTCATATGGGCGAAAGAGGGATGCAGATTCTATCAAAGGATGATCTTCTTGATGGTCATAAGGTCAAGAGTCTGGAGCTTTGTGAACACTGTGTCTTTGGGAAACTACATCGCAGCAAGTTTACCAAAGCTATTCACATAACAAAAGACACACTTATTTACATCCACTCTGATTGTTGGGGTCCATCTCGAGTTGAGTCTTTGGGAGGTCACATATATTTTATGTCTTCGATTGATGATTATTCAAGGATGACTTGGGTCATCATGATGAAGCATATAAGTGAAGCTTTCAAGAATTTCAAGCAGTGGAAAGCATTGGTGGAAAACCAAACAGGAAAGAAGATAAAGAGGCTGCGAACTGATAATGTTTTGGAATTCTACTTGTCTGAGTTTGATCAGTTCTGTAAGGATGAAGGGATTGCTCGGCATCACACAGTCAAGAATACACCGCAACAGAATGGTGTAGCTGAACAAACGAACGAACCAGACATTACTGGAGAGGGTGAGGTGCATGCTCTCTAACGTTGGGTTAGATAGAAGATTCTGGGCTGAATCGGTGAACACAACATGTTATCTGATTAACCGCGGACCACACATCGGCATATAGCTCAAGACGCCTATAGAAATGTGGTCAGGAAAGGTTGCTGATTACTCAAATTTGAAAGCTTTTGGGTGCATAGTTTACTATCATGTTAATGAGGGTAAGCTAGAGCCAAGAGCCAAGAAGGGAGTGTTCGTAGGCTATGGACATGGATTTAAAGGCTTCAGGATCTGGTCTCCATCAGAGAAAAGGGTCATTTTGAGCAGAAATGTAGTCTTTGACGAAAAATTTGTGCTTAGACCCATTGTGAAGCCTACAACTGCAACAGAAACTGATAGCATTGATAAACAGGTGGAGTTTCAGGTCATACAGAGTGAGAGTGGCTTGAAGGAACAAGAGTTAGAAGCAGAAATAGAGCTACCAGAATCTACACCATCAGTTTCTTAACCATCTGAAGCTACACATCGTAGCTTAGCTCAAGATCGACCAAGGAGGGTTGGAGTTAGGCCACATAAGAGGTATGAGGACATGGTGGGCTATGCACTACAGGTTGCTAAAGAGGTGGACACTCGTGAACCATCAACTTACTAGAAAGCTGTTTCAGGCGTCGATTCTGAGAAATGGCTTGCTGCTATGGGAGATGAGATGGAGTCCCTTCATAAGAATCAAACATGGGATTTAGTCATACCACCTCCAGGGAGAAAGATTATTATTTGCAAGTGGGTTCTCAAGATGAAGGAAGGGATATCACCTGTAGAGGGAGTCAAGTATAAGGCTAGAGTTGTTACTAGAGGTTTCAATCAAAGAGAGGGAGTGGATTATAATGAGATATTCTCACCAGTAGTCAGACACACCTCTATTAGAGTGTTGCTAGCTATAGTTACACATTAGGATTTGGAGCTTGAGCAAATTGATGTAAAGTCAGCCTTTCTGCATGGAGATTTGGAGGAAGAGATCTACATGACCCAACCAGATGGTTTCCAGATTCCTGGAAAGGAGAATTATGTTTGCAAGTTGAAGAAGCCCTTATATGGACTTAAGCAGTCTCCCAGGCAGTGGTATAAGAGGTTTGACAGCTACATGATGCAGCTGGGCTACACCAGGAGCCCATATGATTGTTGTGTCTATTACAATAAACTGGAAGATGAGTCTTTTATCTATCTGGTGTTATATGTAGATGACATGTTGATAGCTGCAAGGAAGAAGCACGACATTCAGAAGTTGAAGGGTCTTCTCAGCGCAGAGTTTGAGATGAAGGATTTGGGTGCAGCTCGGAAAATTCTGGGAATAGAGATTTACAGGGACAGAAGCAAAAGGAAACTTTTTCTGTCACAGAAGGATTTGGGTGCAGCTCGCTACCTGTTACCCGTTATAATTTTTTATATATTAAAAATATTATTGTGTTTTAGATGTAAGATGTGAGATTTGAATACCAACCTTTTGTTCTTCAACCATTAAGTGATAACACTAAGCTATTTTATTTTTATTTATTAAGGTTCAATTTGTTCAATTTTTAAATGAATGATTTATTAAATTTATACTTTGTTAAATTTGTAATATTTTTTGTTTTATTTAGTGATTCTTAACAGGTAAGGGTATCCGTGGGTACCCGCGAATTAAATGGGACGGGTATGGGATGCAAAACACATACCCATTAGGGTAATGGGAATGGTACGGGTAATTAACGAATAAACGGGTAAGGGTTTGGGATTGACACTACCCGCGGGTACCCTACCCGTTGCCATCACTAAAAATCTGTTTACATGAATAGTTCGGTAAATATATATTTTATATATTTTCAATACTTTTTTTCTAGACAAATACCAAATTAATCTATACATGGTAATTAATAATAACATTTCATGCTTGGTGGCTAATTTGGTGATCATCCTTTAATATTTCAATAAAAGGAAATAAGTAATTTTTGTATAAAAATTTATAATAAAACTTATTACATATGATTCTTATTAAGATTAAATTTTTAGTTTAATGGTTATGACATTCTCTTAAATCCTCAATTTCATTACTTACTACAAGTTTAGCACATATTAAAATTAGTCTATATTTTACATATTTCAAACTGAGTGGATATCTGTTTACATGAATAGTTCAGTGAATATATATTTTATATATTTTCAATACTTTTTTTCTAGACAAATACCAAATTAATCTATACATGGTAATCAATAATAACATTTCATGCTTGGTAGCTAATTTGGTGATCATCCTTTTATATTTCAATAAAAGGACATAAGTATAATTTTTGTATAAGCAATTATAATAAAACTTATTATGATTCTTATTAAGATTAAATTTTTAGTTTAATGGTTATGACATTCTCTTAAATCCTCAATTTCATTACTTGCTACAAGTTTAGCACATATTAAAATTAGTCTATATTTTACATATTTCAAACTCAGTGAATATCTGTTTACATGAATAGTTCAGTGAATTGCTGTTTTATATATTTTCAATACTATTTTTTCTAGACAAATACCAAATTAATCTATACATGGTAATCAATAATAACACTTCATGCTTGGTGGCTAATTTGGTGATCATCCTTTTATATTTCAATAAAAGGAAATAAGTATTTTTTGTATAAAAATTTATAATAAAACTTATTATGATTCTTATTAAGATTAAATTTTTAATTTAATGGCTGTGACATTCTCTGAAATCCTCAATTTCATTACTTTCTACAAGTTTAGCACATATTAAAATTAGTCTATATTTTATATATTTCAAACTCAGTGAATATCTGTTTACATGGTCATTATTTAGGTGGTTATTAGCTTATGCTTTTAATTTTCTTTTTTTATAAAACTTCTATCAAAAAATATGCAGTGCTCATTCGGATATTTGCACCCCTGTCAATTGAGGCACTGTAGTTGGGTGAGGGGAGAGATGATGATTTTTCAGGAGTTGATTCCAAAATAGAACTGCTCTTAGCGATAGAAGAGTTAGTAAACTTTATATTGCTTGGATTAGAGAGGGGCCATGACCCTATTCCATCTTTCGAGGGATCTGGTGGAGCTTATTTTATGCAAGATTCGTCAGGTCAGAAAAATGTTTCAGTCTTTAAGCCAATTGATGAAGGGCCAATGGATTTGAATAGCCCCCAAGGGATTACCCCTGTCACTGAATGGTGAAGGATTGAAGAGAGGCATGCGTGTATGAGGAAGAGCATTGCGAGAAGTTGCAACATTCTTATTGGATCACCCTAAGAGTGGACGACGCTTATTTTAGGATAACTAGAAGGGTTTTGTTGGAGTTCCACCCACTTTAATGATCAAGTGCTTGCATAATGCCTTCAATCATGGAAAGGGTTATGAATACTCACCAAAGGATGTAAATATTGGTTCACTATAGATGTTCATAGAAAACAATGGAAGTTGTGAATATTGGGGTACTGGTATGTTCCTTGTTCACGAGGCCTATAAAATCTCTGTCTTGGATATGCGATTGACAAATGCAGACAGACATACTGGTAACATTTTGATCAGAAATGATGAAGAGAAGAGGGTTCTGATCCTAATAAATCATGGTTACTGCCTGCCTGAAAGTGTAAGTTTTGTCCTTTTAAGTTTATCATATTCATATGTATGTTTTTGTTTTGTGTGTGGGGTTTAATGTTGTTTAGCTCTGATGTTTAGGATGGAATTAACGTATGTTCTTGTTGTTTCATTTGGGCTAAGCTATTTATTCAGTTAAGTGTATTCCTAAATATCATTCCTCCATCCAACGATTATATAATGTTATGTTGAATTTCATGCAGTTTGAAGATTGCACCTTTGAATGGCTTACCTGGCGTCAAGCTAAGCAACCTTATTCCCAAGACATTATTGAGTATGTTAAGCAACTAGATGCTGAAAAGGACATTAATCTCCTTTTTTAGTCTTAGTTAAGGGGGTTTTAGCCCATGATTAAATTAAAATACACCTTAGAAAGATAGATAATGGAGTTCATAGCAATAAAAGAGATTATAGTTTAGAAGAAATCGTAATGACGATTGCCGAACGAACTTCTTCGGTAACTTAAAACTTATTTTTATTTGATGAACTTGTGCACAAACAATTGATTTTGAATAACTTCCTATTTGACAAAGTGCGAAATAAAATTTGATATAATTGCAAATTATTTCCTAGATATGCTTTTGTGTGTAATTTCCTCTAAATATTATTAGCATTACGATTGTTATGTAAAAATCCCTAATACATTTGGGCCTTCCATATTTTGGGCCTGTCCAATAGTGGTAGGTTCGGCTCATTCCTACTTGAACATCTTCCACCCGGTTTATAATTGATATTTAGTAGTCAAAACAAAACCTAATTTCGCCGGAAAGTGAAAATGTCAAAAATATATTGTTTCAACGATCCTAGAATGGAATCAACACTTCCCAAGGTAGAGGAAGACACGATCGGTAATGGAAGGCAACAAAAAAAAGGTATGCACACTGACTATCTACTTTAGGTGTACGTTTTGGATTTGGATGGTTTTAGATTTGAAACCGTTCTTACATGATGACATTATTTTTTTTGTTACACTATATTGTACTGTTAAAGACAATAATAAGATTCTCCCTTTGGAATTGGAAGCTAGTTGACTTTTAATTTGGATGTACAGTGGAATAATTTGCTTTATTTCTATTTTCAATACTGTTTTTCTAGACAAATACCAAATTAATCTATACATGGTAATCAATAATAACTTTTCATGCTTGGTGGCTAATTTGGTGATCATCCTTTTATATTTCAATAAAAGAAAATAAGTAATGTTTGTATAAAAAATTATAATAAAACTTATTATGAATTTATTAAGATTAAATTTTTAGTAATGGTTATGACATTCTCTTAAATCATCAATTTCATTACTTGCTACAAGTTTAGCACATATTCAAATTAGTCTATATTTTACATATTTCAAACTCTGTGAATATCTGTTTACATGAATAGTTCAGTGAATTACTGTTTTATATATTTTCAATACTTTTTTTTTCTAGACAAATGCCAAATTAATCTATACATGGGAATGAATAATAACATTTCATGCTTTGTGGCTAATTTGGTCATCATCCTTTTATATTTGAATAAAAGGAAATAAGTAATTTTTGTACAAAAATTTATAAGTATGATTCTTATTAAGATTAAATTTTTAGTTTAATGGTTATGACATTCTCTTAAATCCTCAATTTCATTACTTACTACAAGTTTAGCACATATTAAAATTATTCTATATTTTACATATTTCAAACTCAGTGAATATCTGTTTACATGAATAGTTCAGTGAATATATATTTTATATATTTTCAATACTTTTTTTCTATACAAATACCAAATTAATCTATACATGGTAATCAATAATAACATTTCATGCGTGGTGGCTAATTTGATGATCATCCTTTTATATTTCAATAAAAGGAAATAAGTAATTTTTGTATAAAAAATTATAAATAAAAATTATTATGAATCTTATTAAGATTAAATTTTTAGTAATGGTTATGACATTCTCTTAAATCCTCAATTTCATTACTTGCTACATGTTTAACACATATTAAAATTAGTCTATATTTTACATATTTCAAACTCAGTAAATATCTGTTTACATGAATAGTTCAGTGAATATATATTTTATATATTTTCAATACTTTTTTTTAGATAAATACCAAATTAATCTATACATGGTAATCAATAATAACATTTCATGCTTGGTGGCTAATTTGGTGATCATCCTTTTATATTTCAATAAAAGGAAATAAGTAATTTTTGTATAAAAAATTATAATAAAACTTATTATGATTCTTATTAAGATTAAATTTTTAGTTTAATGGTTATGACATTCTCTTAAATCCTCAATTTCATTACTTACTACAAGTTTAGCACATATTAAAATTAGTCTATATTTTATATATTTCAAACTCAGTGAATATCTGTTTACATGGTCATTATTTATGTGGTTATTAGCTTATGCTTTTAATTTTCTTTTTGATAAAACTTCTATCATAAAATATGCAGTGCTTATTCGGATATCTGCACTCATGTCAATTGAGGCACTATAGTTGGGTGAGGGGAGAGATGATGATTTTTCAGGAGTTGATTCCAAAATAGAAGCCCTTACTGATAGAAGAGTTAATAAACTTTATATTGCTTGGATTAGAGAGGGGCCATGACCTTATTCCATCTTTCGAGGGATCTGGTGGAGCTTATTTTATGAAAGATTCGTCAGGTCAGAAAAATGTTTCAGTCTTTAAGCCAATTGATGAAGGGCCAATGGCTTTGAATAGCCCCCAAGGGATTACCCCTGTCACTGAATGGTGAAGGATTGAAGAGAGGCATGCGTGTATGAGGAGGAGCATTGCGAGAAGTTGAAACATTCTTATTGGATCACCCTAAGAGTGGATGACGCTTATTTTAGGATAACCAGAAGGGTTTTACTGGAGTTCCACCCACTTTAATGATCAAATGCTTGCATAAAACCTTCAATCATGGAAAGGGTTATGAAGACTCGCCAAAGGATGCAAAGATTGGTTCACTATAGATGTTCATAGAAAACAATGGAAGTTGTGAACATTAGGGTACTGGTGTTCTCCCTGTTCACGAGGTACACAAAATCTCTGTCTTGGATATAAGGTTGGCAAATGCAGACATACATGCTGGTAACGTTTTGATCAGAAATGATTAAGAGAAGAGGGTTCTGATCCCAATAGATCATGGTTACTGCCTGCCTGAAAGTGTAAGTTTTGTCCTTTTAAGTTTATCCTATTCATATGTATGTTTTTGTTTTGTGTGTGGGGTTTAGTGTTGTTTAGCTCTGATGTTTAGGATGGACTTAACTTATGTTCTTGTTGTTTCATTTGCGATAAGCTATTTATTCAGTGAAGTGTATTCCTAAATAGCATTACTCCATCCATCGATTATATAATGTTCTGTTGAATTTCCTGCAGTTTGAAGATTGCACCTTTGAATGGCTTAACTGGCGTCAAGCTAAGCAACCTTATTCCCAAGACATTATTGAGTATGTTAAGCAACTGGATGCTGAAAAGGACATTAATCTCCTTTTTTAGTCTTATTTAAGGGGGTTTTAGCCAATGATTTGATTAAAACACACCTTTGAAAGATAGATAATGGAGTTCATAGTAATAAAATAGATTATAGTTTAGAAGAAATCGTAATGACGATTGCCGAACGAACTTCTTCAGTAACTTAAAACTTACTTTTATTTGATGAACTTGTGCACAAACAATAACTTGAAAACAATAACTTGAAAACAATAACAACAATTACAACAACAAATACAACTGATTCTTGAAGAGAAGAATCAGCAAAATAACATTATAGGGGGATGAATTAAGCCTAAGCTTGGTGTGTCTTCAAATGGCTCCTAAGGTCTGCTTTTATAGTAAAATGGCATATATGCTTCCAAAGACCAAGTCTCTTTATGGCCCCCAACTCCCTAATCTTCCAAATTCAGCTTTAAAGATGGTGGTGGAAGACTTTCACAATTTAGGAGTTGAAATGAGTAAATGTGGGAAAGCAATGTTAGGCTTCAACATGTGCATCAACTTATGACAATTTTTTGAGCATGTTACACCTCGAATTTGGAGATGATTATTGTTAGTCATTTGTTTATCTTTCTATTAGCTTTCCAACTCAATTTCAATCACCTCAATCCGAGTCTGTATGAGGGAGATACGATGAAAATACAAATATGTGTCAAATATACCCTCATTGTGAACAAAGAGACCTGTAACTTTCAGCTCCATCTCGACGAGATGCTTGTGCATCTCAACAAGATGCATGCAAAAAGTCAGTAAAACTCATTTTTTTACTCCGTTTTACTTCCGATTTCTCGCCTTAAGCCCCGACTTTGGTTATTTGTGTCAAAACCTTGCAAAAGTGCCTAAAAAACACACGAAAATGACTTAGATACATAAATTATGAAAATATAAAAAAACTATCATTAAAACTTATTAAAATGGTACAAAATAAGTTGTAATTAAGTACAAAAAATGCTATAAATTACGATGATAACATGTAACCTCCCAACACGGGTGGAACATGGGATCACATAGATAGCCCAAGAGCCGGGACAATTATGTACTTGAAGGCCTAGACCTGCAAGGATCAAAAGAATGTAATTACAATAAAGAGTGAGTTAAAAGCTAAAACAAATAAGAGATTGTGAAGTTATTTCCTCATTCGGCAATAGAGGTCAAGGCTGTGGAAAAAATGGGCAAACATAGTAGTAGCCCAGTCCTAATCCTTGACCGTGTCAAGATCGGCCAAAACGGGAAGAATGGACATGACACGTCTAGAGTCACCAGTGGAAAACAAAGTGGTGGAAAGTAAAATGAGGACATAAGCACGTGCATACCTCAACTAGGCTCAATGGTCCCTGCTCTCCACAACAATCCAACGATGTCGGGGGAAAAGCAGAGCCTTAATATCCTAATAGCAGACATCAGGATGTGTCAGCATCAAGTCCAAGTTCACTCGATTACCAGCAAATGGCAAGCCTGTAATCACAGTGAAATCAAAAGAAGTCACCATCATCTCCCCTATCGAAAAATGAAATGTGTGGGTGGAATCCATCCACCCATCTATCAACACTGTCAAGACTCTTTTAGATGAGCTTGACTTGTTCGCATGGAACTGGAGGATAAAAGGCCTAAACCCGCTGGAAAAACTGCCATTGATGGGGGGGACTTCATTTTTTTGTACAGAGAAAGAAAATGGAGAAAAGGAAAACGAAAAGAAATAAAAGCTTTTGGGGTTTTGAGTGAAAAGGAGAAAGCAAATACAAAAGAATTAGGGGAATTTGAGAATTATACAGTTCTTATTTTCAATCTATAAAATGAAAATATAGATTTTTTAGTGTTAAAGTATTCCTAAAAAGCTATAGAAGGTTTTCAAATCACATTTGAAGTTTTCTGTCTTGGTTCTAATTTTATTCCAACAAATATTACCTGTCTATACTTGGATTCCAGTTCAGTTCGAGATTCTGTTTATTTGTGTTCGTGAGTCTACATCTATATCAAACTGGATAATAGCCCATGAAGGGTTTAAAAGCTTATCCTTTAATTTTCATTTTGTTGCCATTGTTGGGCTTCTTCAGCAGATTCTAGGATTCTGCATTGAGTGGCTGATCGACTACATACGGCAGCTGATCAGCTACGGACACAGAATTCCAGAATTCTGTCTTCATTTATTTCGGGTTGAGTAGATAGATTTCCAATTTCGGTAAATTTACATTTCAATATGTATTATTAGTTGTTTTATGCTAAACATGTAAAATCAAATCAACCTCAGGTTATAAGGGTATTTTCGGTGTTATGAAAATATTAAACCAGTTAGAATTGATAAACTAGGACGTAGATCTAATTGCTATATTGTGTGAAAGCTTTATAGGATTTGATTAAGTCCTATATGATCAAGTCCGACGTTGTAGTATAAATCCGGAAGAGGGGTCTCAATTTCCGGTAGCTAATGTTTATTTGTTTTACATGTTTAATAGTTTTATTTAGGGCTAGATCGGTTGGATAAGACTATTTGTGCTATTTTTGAGATGTAATTTATTTTTCATATTTATTTCACGTGATAAATTAATATAAATCGAAAAAAAATTAGATTATAAATAGTAGTTTAACAAAAGACAAGTCTACGCCTTTATTAATCAAACTCTTTACCTATTTAATTCACGAAACTAGGTCTGAAGAGATAACATAGTGTGAGCCTATATGTCATCTAAATATATATTTTCTAGATATTATAAATCTCGGGTGGCGACTCTGACATATGTTTATTAGCCCGACTTGTAAATAATAAGTAAAGCATACACTCGAAGGGACACATGAAGCGTGGTAAAATTACTCTCTGGTGGCGACTCTGACATATGTCTACTGATATTATACCAGCCCTGACTCAGCTTCGATTCGAAGTCACCCGATGCAACTCAGACGGTCCACTTTACAATCTCATGGTGAAATTATGCCAATTCAGGCTTCCAAGGCAGACTCTTCTTCTGATTCTAGCTGCTTCACCAAAGCTGTAAAAATTAAAGAATGGCGGGATGCTATGTCTCTTCAACTTAAAGCACAACTACCATTACATTAGCGGAATTGCCGTTTACTTTTGACCTTAAAACAGATAAATGCTTGTAAAACATCCAATAATAAGCATTGAAGACCTACATCATTGTCTATCCAAAATATATTTTTTTTAAATAAAAACAGAAGAAAATGATGCACTGTAAATGATGCAACTGCAATATTACCAAAACAAAAAACTTTGATTTTAAACTTTGATCAAAATAATTAAATTGACAGGTTGTGCAATATCTGCTAGTTGATGGGCAGAATTAACAGGCAAAGTTCTCATTAAGCCTGCTTGCAGCTTTTCTGGAATAAAATGGCAATGCGATGCCAAACATCAATTCTATCAAAATTAAATTTTCATATTACATGTCAAACAAATACCGAAATAAATTTAGGAGAAATTAGAACTTGATGTTCACAAAAATATAACACTGTTTTCTAGCAAAAAGCCATTATTAAAAAAAGCTATTTGGTTCCAATCCAATCCATGAACTGAAAATATGCCAGTTACACAAAAAAACTGAAATTTCATTTCTGCAGAAGGTATCACTGATGTGATCTTTTTCGCTTGATAGAAGAAGATGAACACAGTTGAGAAGAAGAAGCAAGATCAGACGGTTTAAGAGCACCGGAATTATTCAGAGCCTTGACTGAAACTGGCGGAGTCTTAAACTTTAGCTGTTTTGGAGGATTTCTCCACCAGGGAAGTGGTGGTGCTACTAGCAGTGTTTGAAGAAGAGGACCTGCCTTTGTTACAGCTTCTAACAATTTCCCCTTATCGGGCAAAGTTTTCCCTTTTACCATAATTCCAATTGGATCCATTTTTGCATTTGAATCACCAGCTGAAGAATTGTGACTCTTTGATTCTGTGATGCTTGAATTAGCCTTGTTGATTGGAAGAATAACAGGGCTTTCATGAGGAATTAATTTGTTAAGAATGTATTTCAATTCATCTCTTTCTTTGTTTACTGCATTAAAGAGCTCAACTAAATGTAGCACATCATCCCTGTGTTTTATTATCTGCTCTCGTGATTCAATTTTCAGAGTCTCTAACTCTTTTGTTGTGTATAAAAGCTTCTGCCATACCTTTTAAAGTTGAAAATGTTAGAAAGACTTTCAAATCTAATTGAATTTTTATGCATAGAATGGGAATGAAAATTTGAAATACCAATACAGTGGGAATGAGAATTACCCATGTTGATCAATACATTAAGAGATTCACTTAGTATAACGGGTATTGTTTATGTCTAGAGAGACAAGGCCGTCACTACAACAAAAACGGCTTATACCGGCAGTTTTTTTTTTCGCTTGTAGGGGGCCGTTCGAAAATCATCACCAACAGAGTAAACACCTGATTCTAGAATCTCTCGTTTGACTTTAAGGATCGTTTAAACCGGCCGTATACCTGATTCTAGAATCTCTCTCTTGATTCTAGAATCTCTCTTTTGCATCTAGGGAAGATTAAAACCACCCCTATATAATTTATCATTATTTACTATATATATATATATATATATATATATATATATACTATTTTTCTATATTCCAATTTGCTATCGGCAATAATTATTGATTTTGTAAATGGAGAATTAATTCAAGCACAAATGTTGAATCCCATACATGTCTAAGCCCAAAATCACTACATATTGAATATAAATAACAATAAAATTTACATTATCAACATTAGGGTAAATCTACATTTACCCAAATATCACTAATAGTGACGATTATTTACTTCCAAGTAGATTTGTTCACCTAATCGGGCTTTACACTAAACTACTTTGTTCAAGTCGAACTCATACCGCATTATATTTATTAGACTTAAGTCAGGTTGGGCCAAGTCGTCCAACCCCGTAACTAATATATATTTATATTTAAAAAAAATTAATTAAAAATAATAATAAACTATAAATATGAACAATAAAATTAAAAAAAATAAGAAAATAAAATTAAAATTTTAATTAATTAATTCAATAAAACTCAACAATAATAATTCTTTTATGTAATCAATATTTAACAAAGTAATAAAATTTAAATAGAATAATAAAAATATATATAATATATTAAGATAAGGGCAGATTGGATCCGATAGCGTTCGTGCAAGATTGAGTGGGTAAATCTGAAATCTAAGTCATTTTATATGCAAGCTTCAACGGGTTTAGGTTGCAAAGACTGCACCAGCATTTTAAAGCCCCTAACCTCTAGTTTTTATACTCTAATTTTTTTATAAATTAAAATTTAATTAGTTTTTTAAGAACATAAGAAAAAAATGAATACGGATCAAACCTTTAAAATAATTTGTAGAGAAAAAAACACTTAGGGTACGTTTGGTAAGACGTAATGGGTTTTGTAATGGAATGCTCATTACATTAAAAGTTCATTACTATGTTTGGATACCCTTTATAGTTTTATTAGAATGTAATGGGAATTTCATGACTTCAATTTTCTTCAATAAGTTTTGTAACGAGGATTACCAAAGAAATCAATAGGAATTCTCATTAAATTCCAATATGTATTCCTAATTTTTTCAATCTAACCTTTTCATTTTCTCCATTTTTTACATCACATTATTATTAATTTTTATTATTATTACTATTATTATATATATTTATAAGAGTAAATAGAAATTTATGATTATACATAGCAAAACAAACATGATAATTAGGGGTGTGTATCGGTTCGGTTTAAACCGCATATCGAACCGAGTGAATTCGGTTTTTTGGTTCGGTTTTTTTTTAACAATTCGGTTCGGTATCGGTTTTAATTTTAAGTTTATTTCGATATTTGGTTCGGTTCGTTTCGGTTTGACAGAAAATGTAAAAAAACTGAACCGCACCGAATTACACATATTTTACATTTATATATATATATGTATATATACACACATATATTTTGGAAATATTTCAATTTTTATTGTTGTTGAGGTAAATTTAATGAGAAAATATAGTGATTTTTATTTGTTATTTGTTGTTTTTAACTTAATTCGGTTTGTTTGGTTTAAACTAAACCGAACCGCATATTTTGATTCGGTTTTAATTCGGTTTTATCTATTATTCGGTTCGGTGTCGGTATAAATTATTTTGATCATTTTGGTATTCGGTTTTTTCGATTCGGTTCGGTTTTGCACCGATGCACACCCCTAATGATAATGTAATGGTAATTACATTACATCAGTTGTAAAATTTTACTAACCAAACATGGTAATGTAATGGTTATTTCATTCCATTACATTACAACATTGATTACATTACAATCTTGATTACATTACATTGCATTACAGCGTACCAAACGCACCCTTAGTTGTTTTTAGAGTAAAGTATAAAAAAATACATGGTTTGACATTTTTTTGCAAATGTTGTACCATGATTTAAAAACTTGTTTGTGCAGTTTGTAAAATCAGACATTTTTTCAAAATTTGTTATTGTGGCTATTTATCTAAAAGAGATTGATTTGGAAAAATTAAAAAATCTGATTTTATAAATGTCCTCATATATGAGCCTCAATTTTAAAAATCAACTAAAAAGCAAGTGTTTTTTTTATCGAAAAACTAACTCACAAATCCTTTAACTGCAAATTGTACAAATCTTAATCCTTGTTTGCTAGATTTTAACTGCAAGACTGTGTGTGCAAATCGGCCAAACCAAGCTTCTTTTTTTTTTTTACATTTTCCCTTGGTGTTAAGAGAGAAGTTGTGAAACAAATTTTGGAGAGCTCATATTTTATCATTATTTTTGCAAAGTAGTGATTAAAAAAAAGACAATGTATGTTCTCAATTTTCTATATACGATTACTATTAAATTCAAATAGAAGCTTATAATTATTTATATGCATAAATTTTAACAATTGAGATCTAAATCATTATTGTAATTGAAATATATATTTTTTAAAAGAAAACCATATATTAAACGGATTCAGAATACAAAGGTTGAACAATAAAATCTAAAGGTCTAGAAAATTGCTCCATCTTGGTCTAGAATATGAAGCTCTAACAAGATCATGAGTGAGTCTATTTGCAAAACGATTAACATAGATAGCATAAACATCATTAAAAAAACCTAACCTCCTATAATCATATAACACCAGATCATAAGGAGATCGAGAAGAAGGCCAGAGATAATAAACTTCTCCGTATGATTACCAATATCCATAGTTATTTTTTCTTAGACATGAATCCACTAGGAAGAATGAATGTTTGTACCTAGATATCAATGTGAATAAGGTACTTCACCCGAAAAATTATTCGCAGAGAATCTCTGAGTAATCAAGATTTTATTATGAAAACTACAAGGAACGTTCTCCATAATTGTTCTTATATCAAACTCATAAAAATACTAGAAAATGAATAAGTTTGGATTAATTGTTTCGATATAAACTCGTTTACTCGATCTCCATAGACACGCCATGATATCATGCATAGCCTGAGTATTCACGAACTTATATGTTAAAAATCTTCCAAAGCACCAACAAAAATCAAATGATTAGCATTCAAATATGTGTCCTCTATAGTAATACCACCACCATCCTCCTCGAGGCTAAAATTTGCAAAGAACAATTCTAAATTTCTCGATGAAGCCATAAGTGAAAATCAACGAGATAAAGAACTTGCCAAAAGGACAAGACGAGAGAAAACTTGGCACTAAAGTAAACTTTGTCATTGAAATATATTTAGGATTGGAAGCCTCTTAAATCAAATGTCCTAATTGAAATGTATTCTAGATTAAAGGTTCCTTTAAATCAGAGACCCTTAGTGGCCGTCTATGCCAGCTCCCTCTAGAGCCGACTCTATCAGGTTAGGTCAGGCCAATTCTCAAATATATATATTCAAACTCAATCTCATGAGAAGTGCGCTTAAATGGGCCAATGGTCTTACGAAAATGTGTACTATAAAGTTTCAAGCTAAATCATACAGAGATACAAATGGCCATTGCAAATGGCATTTTTTCCACTAGTGTTGACATTCTCCTCCAAATACCTTCAATATTTTTCCTTCTTTTCCCGAGCACAAAAAAAAAATTAAATTAAATTTTTTTTTCATAAAGTCAGGGAATTAAAGAAACTAAATATCTTAAAAAGGGTAGAAATGGAATTAAATCATGATAATAACATAATATATTCATAAAAGAAAAGAGTTTTACTATTCACCGCCCCTAAAGTACTTATCACCGCCTCCTCTTGGACATTTTCGCCCTTTTTATTTTTCCATTCAAAAACTTAATATCATCTCTCTCCCGAGCCAAAAATTGGATTTATGAAAAATGGACCCGATAACGTCGAGGAAATCGAATAACTACAGTTCCTATTTGCACTAATTGAAATTCGTCTCCAAAAACTAACTGATTTAATCAATATATAAAAAAAATTCATCCAAAATGTACTAAACGAGTGATTCACACCATTCCGCCTAGGTAGAAACGGATGAACTATCTGTTTTTGCCTAGGCGGAAACGGGTGGATCACCCGTTTCTACCTAGGCGGAATGGTGTGAATCACCCGTTTAGTACATTTTGGATGAATTTTTTCTCCGATCCGGAGATGAAACTCGTGTTTTCGATTCGATTTTCAAATAAAAATACTTATATGGGGAATCATTAGTCTTTTTCATTTACCGTGTTTAAGTCCCATGAATGTTGTTCGGGTTTTTGAATTTTAAAGAAATTTGAAAGAATTTCAGTTTTTTAGTATAAAAAATAAAAAGGACAAAAGTATCCAAGACAGGACGGTGATAAGTAATTCTATGGCGGTAAATAGCAATCCACAAAGAAAGCAAATGTTGAATTTGTAAACAATTGTTGACATTATAAGCTAAGGATTGAATTCAACACATTTGGAAATAACAGAGAATAAGAGCAAATAAAGGAGAGAACCCTACCTCTTGATAAGTCAAAAAAGAGCCAAGTTTCTCCATTTTTATTTTTGTTAGGAGCAACAGAGAAAGCAAAGAAGAAGAAGAATGAAATTCCGAAAGAGTTGAAGAAATGTGAGTATAGAGTAATTTATAGAGAAAATGAGATTCACATAAAGACAAACAAATTAAGAGATGATTTTTCCACTTAATTACTGAATAACTCAATCCATGTCAATCAATTATAATATGAGAAGAAAGATATATGAATTACCATAATTAAATTAAGAAAAAAAACTTTCCAATTAATAAGATAGAAAGAAAACTTGCAAAAAGTCCACACACGAGTTTTAAGGACTCTTGTTTATTTCCTAAAAAAAATCTTACCATTATGATATAGTTTAATAAAATATTAAAGGGAAAATAAAAAGAGTTAAGAAAGCATTTGGTTTAAGAGAAATTCCACAGAATTCATGATACAATACACATGACAATAAAAAATGCCAATTGCACACATTTATTTCTTAATACCAATAATCTCACATATTCCTCTTCTAATTGACCGAGTTTATTACACCTGATGGATAGTAGAAGTTCTCTTGGTTTAGCTGAAAATATTTGAGGATATTACGTTATGTCAAAATAGTAAAAGTACTTATTTAAAACACATATGGAAAATCAAATAAGAGAAAAAATTGATAAATATCGGGGTTCTATTGACATAATGAAATGTTAAGCTTTTAGTAGCAAAGGTTTTGGACCCAATATATGAGATGAATTATTTGATAGCTAAATAAAATCAATTTTATAATGAGAATGACGCTAATGAGTTGGTTCACTACAAGAAAAACATGAGTTAATGACTAATGTTTAAAGACCGAATGAAAATAGTCATTAATTAAAGACTAAAATCAGTAGTTAACCATATTGTTGGTTGGTAATTTTATCAAAAGACGGGCCCAACTTTAATGGTCGCTCTAGCCACTGCATCTGAACTTTAAAGACCACAATTTAAGTCAGTAATCTATTCAATTAAAATTAAAACAAAAATAAATTATTTATTAATATTAAAATCAATTCAAGACACTTTAATGCCCACTAGACCCCTCTCTTCCAATCTCCTCATTCGACATTTCCTCTCTCCAACCCTAATTCTTCCATTCGACTCCTTCTTTTAATCTCCCTCACTCGGTTGGTGCTGGTTCTCGATCCCTTCTTCTAATCTCCCTCGCTTGTTTGCTGCTAGCTTGTGGCCATTGCAGCTGCTGGAGACTGTTGCTGTTGACACTAGAGGAGGAAGAGAGATTGATTAGGGTTTCAGACTGCACATTTGAGTTCAGAGACCTGATGAGGCTTCAAGGGGACAGCGGCCAACAAGTGAGTTTTCAGGCAACAGAACACTAGGAAGGTGAGATGAGTTCGTGATATTCATATGTTTCTTTCTCTGTTCTCTTTCAATTTCTGGTCTTTTAAGTCTTTTTTTTTACGTATCTCAAATTGAATTCAAGTGACCATGAAGAAGATCAGAGTGTATGATTCCAAAAGACTTCTCAAGCAGCACTTGAAGGATCTCTCCATAATCAATCTCAAGATCCGCTCTGCTTTGGTATTTTTTATGTGTGAAAACCCTAACTATATTCTCTATTTGTAACTCAGGGTATTTATAAGTGTTGCCTAGTAGCTTGATGCTTATTGATTAAGTGTTATTCTATTGTTTGAAATAATATTAAATTGATTTAGAAAGCATGATCTAGAGTTTCACGTGGTGGAATTTTTCATATATACGATTTAGAGGTGTGGTTAAAATTTTGGGTTATAGGTAAGGAAGTGTCTTGACTTGTGGAGGTAGCTAGTGGTGGGACCTTGATTGAAATTATAATTAACTGAATGTAAATAAGTAGTCCTCATATGATGAAATCCCAATATAGTTTTTGTGCAACAGAATTGCAAATATAGTTTGTGTGCCACATAATTGAAAATATAGCATGTATGATTTCTCATTTTTATTTGGCTATTAATATTCTGTTCATTTGTTTTCTTTCTTTTATAATTGGCAACTTTCTTGGCTACATTCTGTTTGTCTAAGTAAGAAATTCATTGATCTTTCTGATATTGTCGATTTTCAGTTTGGAAGATATAAAATAGAGAGTTGAAGGTGCATACTATTTGTTCCCTGTTTTTCTATTTCATCAGTAATATTCTATTGAGTCTAAGTTTCCCCATTTTTTCTGTAGCTTGTAAGAATGATAGGCAAGTAAATACGTTTCATGTCTAAATAATGTCATTTTCTTTTGCAGAGCCTATTGTTATACTTATCATTTAAAGCTAATTTTTTCTTAAATTTTTGGTGCAACTGTGAACTGTTAGATAATGTCGTTATTATTTTCAGCAATGAATCATAATCAAACCTAGGTAGCATGAATTTATTGATAAAACTTGTTGTGGTTATTGAATTGTTGATATTCTTGTTTTGCATCTATTATTAAGGTGTTGAATTTGATGATGAGAAAAGGCTCGGGCATCGTTGTTTTTGTTGCCTCAAGACTTGTGGAGAATGGTGGCGTTCCGCAGTCTGCAACTCCAGAAACTCTCCTTAAAGAGGCTATTCATGTTATTAGTTGTGAGTATCAGGACAAAATAGAATGAGGAAATGAGTGCTGCTTTCATTCATATGCTTATTGGATTCAAAATGCATGCCCGTTGTTGGCCATCAATTTACTGCATGCGCAAGCGTCATGCCTTTAGCCTTAAACGAGTTCGGTAGGCCATTTAAAATCCTAAAAGGGAAGGAAAAGAATACTCGATTGAGAGGTATTGAAGCTTAAAAAGCTAACGTTTAGGTCGGAAGGGTTGTTGCTCGAATTCTTCGTACCTCTCTTGGTCCTAAGGGCATGGAAAAGACTTCAGAGTCCCAGCAGTAGTGATGTCGCTATTAGTAAGTTAATTTCTGTCTCATCCTTTCCTTTTGTTCATTATATGTTTAGCTTAGTTGGTTTGATTGTTTAGTTACTTTTGTTCGCTATTATGGTTTGTTGCTTTGTATGTGTGTTTAGAGTTAATTTGAACAGTTCGAGCTTGTATAGGTGGGATTGATTAAATTATGAGATAAAAAAACTAAGCCGCCCACGGTAGAAATTATGCAACTGTCACTAGAAAATCTCAAAGTTCGATCCTGTTCCAAGTGGTATTCTTGGGATTCTCATCACAGATGTTCCTAAATTAATGGTAAAATCCACATCTCTTATCATTTTCCAAAAGCTGGGAGCATCATGTTATTTTATAATGTTTTTGGGATCATTCGAATGCTTCATGCTAGAGTTAGTGTATTTTGATTCTATGAATCTTCGAATTGTTACTTTTATGCCATTAAAGTTTGAATCATGTAGTGTATTTGGTGTTTCTTATGCTTTGGATTCGCTAAAGATAATTGTTCCAGGATGTTATTGATTATGACAACATTTGGGCTGCCTGCTCTTAAACCAGATATCTTAGCTTATGGCTCTTATTTGGGCTGCCTGCTCTGTACGTACTATGAAGTAGTAGTTTTAGTGTTCTACATTTTGGAATTTCCATTCCCACTTCCAAAAGATGTGCAGTTCATGCCTCAGAAACATGTAGTCAAACTCTTTCCTGATTGTTTTAACTATCATGTCTTCTGCAATTAAGAGCATTACCTAGAGAACAGATAAAGTTTTACATTTATGTTATGCTTTTGTTCTTGCTGCTTTCATATTTTGCAGTCCTCATATGAAGTTTTCCATTGGATTTTCTTCAAGATACAAGTGTGTCCTGTATGCACTATCTCATATTAAATTTTGAATACTGTAACTGGAATTTGTATGTTTTAGAAGGACACTGCCTAGAGCTCGTTGAATTGGTTAATAGGGATGGGAAGTGGACAACATGGGTTCTGCTCATGATTGTTCCTTCTACAAAGAAATATGTATTTAAAACTAACCATCTAAATTACCCGCAAGTTCACTAGAAATTTGAAGTAGAGACTCATGCTAGCATCTTCTATTTTTTAGATAACTAACACCATTCCTTTTGTGGTTAGAATATTGAACCACACTCTTCAGACGCAACGCAACTAATTCCACAACATAACTACAAGCTTGATATGCATGCTCTGAATACTCGTCATCCTGGAGAGGTAGACCTTTTGACAACTTAATACATGTGGCTTTTATAGTCTTGCATACTGGCTTGTGGTGGTTGCAGCTGTCGAGGGCTATGGCTTCTTATACCACGTAGAGGAGGACAAGAGATCCGTTTTGGGTTTCAGGTAATTCTTCAGGTCTTTGTTTTCCATGGTTTCCTATTCTTTTTGTTCTACTAAATATCTTTTGGATTTTGGTTATTAGTTGTAGTCTAGAAAAAAGCTTGTGGTTTTTTAGTTATAGATAATTAATTGATTTTAGTCTATATTGAATGAGATTCATTTGGGTTTAGAATCAAGTGAATAGTAATTTTCATTAGCTGGTTTATTGGTCATTCCTCTTTCCTGAAATTAATTGGTTTTGTATTTATTATTGTTATTAGCTTTAGTTTTGTATCTATCACTAAGTTCTTACTCCTCAAGATACCACTGTATTCCTCTTTCATTTCCCTCTGTTTTGCTGATTAGTTCCATTAATTGTGTACTTCCCTAATCTAAGGTTTCGGAAACAATTACCCCTAAATTGATTAATGTGTTTGGTTTCTCTTTGATTTTTCCATAGAAACGTGGGGGGAATGTAAACTCCCAACAGGAATTTAGATATGCTTTGAAGGAAGTTCTGGATGCGATGTTGCAAAAGGCTCCAATGAGAGGACCCAATTGGCGAGGATTTGCAGCAAAGAGAGCAACTATATTTGGTGCTACATCTTATGGCATGGATAGTTGCTAGAAGATTCTGGACAAAGAGTTGTGTGAAACCTGCCCTCTCTTGTTGTTTCCTCTGTATTGTCTTGCCTTTCGCTTTTGCCAAAGAATCCTCATATGATAACAGAGGTTCGTGATTAGTTGTCGAATCATTGTTGATGTTTGATTTTGAGATTTTTTGCCTCTTGTTTTTCAATTCGTTCCCTCTTACTCTTGCAGAAGAAGTATATACATATATAGCATTTTTTAGGGTATGCCAATGGTTTCTATAAATGCAATTTGTTGGTCTGTGGTGTGGCAAACACACCTAGAAACCAAAGAACATAAAAAAATTGAAAGGTAATTAATTAAGCAAATATGTATCATGTGGTGATATTTAGTAAGTGAATTGAAAAAAGAATGACTTGTTTCACTCATTTTTGCAGGGGTGGAGGACTTGCAATTGTTAGATGAAGGGTTGCACTTCTTATAGTTCAAGCATGCAATTTGGTAAGTTACAGAACAACTTTAGTAAGTTGCAGAACAACTTTAGTTTCAGGAATAGAGGTAGGGATGCAACTGGGGCGGGGAATACCCGTACCCGTCGGGACGGCCCGTTTGTTAAGGGGGATGGGGACGGGGACCAATATGGTCCCCGTAGGCGGGTACGGGGCGGGGACGGGAAATGGCATCCCCGCCCCGCGGGGATCCCCGTACCCGTACCCGTGAAGCCCCGCCGGTACTAAATGCTTTGACCATTACTTTTATTGCATGCATTCCCATTCTTCTATTCTAACTTCCAACGTTCAACAAAAATAATACTTATGACATAGCTATATACAAACTAATTAATATTCTTCACTTCAACAAAAATATTTCAATGATATTATTCCTTTATTTTTCTTTTTCGTCCAAATTAATAATATTGTTCATATGTAATCAGTGTCATAAGATATTCCATTACATGATGTATTTTTTTCTTTTTTAATTTTTTTAATAGTTTGACTAGCCAATTGATCATTGCAGAAGATAATTTCTTTTATGGTTTAATTTTTGTTGACTATTTTACTATAATTGATAATTTTGTATTAAATGGGTAAACGGGGATTCCCCGTACCCGCGGGGATCCCCGTGGGGCGGGGACGGGGACAGTTTTTGTCCCCATTTAGCTGGCGGGGACGGGGACGGGGAAGGGAAACCAAATCCCCGCCCCGCCCCGTTTACATCCCTAAATAGAGGTTGTTGTATGCAGAGTTTGTATTATTCATCTTGACATTAAAGCTAGCAATGTTCAATTAGACTTAAGATGTAAATGTTTCTATTCTTTCTTTGCCTAGTGATATTCAATTTTTTTGGGGTTGTTTTATGAATTACTTGTTTTTTAATTTCATTTTTCTTTTTGTCCGAGTCATTATTTATTTTTCAATGTTTTAGTCATGCGTTAGATGCTTAATCTCTAACTTAATAGTTTAGTTATTTTCTCAATTGGGAAGGACTCTCTTCAATCCAAATTTAATATTGTGTTTTTTGTGCAAATTAATTAATTTTAAAATAAGAAAAATATATTCAGTTTAACGACAGAAACATGTGTCGCAAAGTATGTCTATTCCTTTGGTACAGCAAGGTTCGAGAATAAATCAGAAGAACTTACTGACCACATTTTTTGTGTTTGCGACTGAATATTTAGTCGGTAATTTCGCGACGTCATTTTACGACTACATATTGTTGGTCGGAAAGTTGACGACTGAAGCCAAAAAATGGTCACTAATAACTTACCAACCAGCTAGTTACTGACCGAACGGTTTCCGTCAGTAACTTATGAAATTCGGTCAGTAAACGCATTTAGGGACTGAATTGCGACTGAATTTTCAGTCACTAACTGCTGATTTTCTTGTAGTGGTTGCACAAGTCACAAATTTTATTGCGTTATTAGATGAATATAAAGTGCAAGATGTACAACAAAATAAATGTGAATCTTGGATCATATTCTTCTAGTTTTGATGAAGTTGATGACGATATTGATGATGTTATTGTTGATTATTTTTTGAATGTTGATAAAGATAATGTGTCAATTGAGGGAGATTGGGAAATATATATCAATGAGTTACCTCAAAAATATGTAGTTGATTTTGACATTCTACTGTGATGGAAAGTTAATGATGTAAGGTATCTTACTCCATCCAAAGTTGTAAAACATCCTGTTGCAAATCAATGTTCAACTTTTGCTTATGAATATACATTTAATACAAATGGTAGAAATCTGGATCAATTTAGGAGTTCTTGAACTCTTGCTACAGCTGCGGTATTAAATTTGTTGTCAAGATTGGTTGAGAAGTTCAACTCAAGCTTTCAAGCATTGAGGGGAATTGGGAAATCTTAAAGATTTGAGGAAGGTTATTAACTTAGTGATGTTTTTCAATCTACAAAATAGATGATCAGGCTTAACTAGAGTCATCGAAACAGAATCAACAAACTATTAGAGAGGGGCCGGAGTACGACGTCCCTTCTCTAATGCTTAAGTATGGCTTATATTGAAGCTCTTTAGGGCTTTGTTTATCATTGTTTTGAAAGGATGGGACTAATTATATTATTTGGAAGCCTATTTTCCTTTCTACAGACATTTTGTTTCCCTATAAACTGTCCAACTACTGTTGTTTCGACACATGTACATATTACGTACCCCTCATTTTCTCAATAAGACCTAAAGAATATGTCATTAATATGAATCATGATGCCCTTTAGGATCCATTCATCTTACCTTTATATCTTGTAAAGGAGAAGGTTTTTGCCTCACCTTTTGCTTCATCTTCCCTACCATTTCTGTAAGTTCTTTTGCTTCCATTTTCTTCTTCTTGTCAACTTTGTGAAAGTTTTTCAGAAGATTTCACTTTTATTTTGAATCATGGATACCAAACCATAAAAAGATATTTTCCAAATCTAAAAAAGTACATGCTAAAACTAAGCAAGTGAACTTTTAATGTGTTTTCTCAGCCTTCCACCTAAATAGATGTTTTTTAGCCTTCCCTCCAAGAGTGAAAGAGCTTCTAATCTTCCTCTAGACACTTTGGGAATTTTCACATGTTATCTCAAATGGGATATGTGTTTTCCATTACCTCTAGGAGTTGTTGCTACCTTAAATGAATCCAACTTGAGCCTTTGCCAAATTACTCTCAATGTCGGGCTATATAATCACTTTCATTTCAAACTGTATGTCTGGATTTAGGCATTAACATAACCAGGCCTTTGTTTCAGTTTTGTTGGCATCCCAATGTGACTAAAGAGATGGTTTACTAGTCAATTAACGCCCAAGGCCGACACTAGTGGAAAATTGGTTGGTGATGCCTGATGCACCTTTGAGTCGCATGAGAAGCTCACTAAGGGATAAGTGTACCCCATCGTTATCAAGTAATAAATCTGGACAAGTCCAGGTATCGAATCCATAGGATTTATACCGCAAGTACCAAACTACTAGGCCTCTAATGTTATCTAGACCATGGGGGGTTTGAGATTGATGGTTTTTAAGTTAAACTACTCCTAATTAGATTAAAGCTACTCCTAATTAAGTTAATCTACTCCATATCAGGTTACTCAATGCATGATCAAATCTACATGCAACTTTTTTTCTAACTGAATACCCTTTATACCAGGTCAATTTTGGCCCCTGAAAACCCAAATCGATTAACTCCATTTGATTAATCCAATTTTCCAACAGAGTGACCCGGTCTAGAATACGATTTGAGCCTCCCTGTTTTTCTTCAGCAGATTTAATGCAATTAAATTCACCAATAAGCACCCACAGACTTCTCATATCTTCTTGCACCCTTGCTAAGTCCTCCATGCATTTTTGTTTAAATAACATCTGTGGGCGAGTATAAACAAAAGTAGCTTCAAAGCTGACATTATGCTGATCTCCCCCTAACTAACAAACCCTCGTATGGAGAAATTGCTGATTGACTGACAAGACGGTCAACGTGAGACGTTCCCTCTGTCAGAACACCCAAATACCCCCACTAAATCCCTTGGCTTCAACGATCTCTACATCAGTGAAATTTAATTTACCGCACATGGTATTTTCCCGCTCCCCAAGCAGTCGGGGCTCCAATAAAACAAAAATATCAGGATCATAAACTCGAAGAAGATACCGAGCACTACGCAGAAACTCAGTGCCGCCTGCACCAAAGCAATTCCAGGTTATAACTTTCATTAATAACTTAAATAAATAGAACAAGCCAAACAAGGCAATCATTGTTGTGCAGGTGGTCGTTTTCCACCCAAATCTCTCATATTACTCACTCTAGTAGTACCAAAAACCATTGGGCTCTCTGTAGTGAAAATCGATAAAGGCACATTTCCATTGGACGTATCAGCTCTACTCCGCTTGGACATGCTCTCAAAGATCAAATCGGTTTCAACATCTTGCATAGGCTCATTGACATCCTTATACAAATGGCTAAAAGGGTTATGATGTAGGAAAATAGACAAGCCTAGACGTAGCGTAATAATAAAATTTTATCTATTTTTATCTATTTCTCTTTTTCAAGATCTGTTAATTGTTATTTCATATAAAGAGGGATAGAATGAAATACCTTTCTAAAGAACTATCTACAGTTGCAAACGAAGTACCCATAACTTCTTATATATTATTCAATCTGTGAGCCACGTACGTTTTTGTTCAACTAATTTATGAGTAATCAACCTTAATAATAAGCAATCGCAATGATTGCCTCTAACAGAATTGATACGAGATCAAAGAGAGAGTAAGAAATAATATAAATTAGCCGAGACGGAGACGGAACGATTCCTCTTGCTCTAGAATTATACCTGCCGTTACTCAGCATGACCGCGTGGGTTCCACTACTGTTGAAGTAAATCAACATGGAACTAGTGGCGGGGAGGGGAATGCCAGGGAAGTACCAAAGGAGACGACTAGGGAGACGGAAACAGAGTATGGGCCTTGGATGATGGTTCCGAAGCGAAGATACACTAGGAGACAACAGAAGCCAGTACCTAGGGATGTGGAAATGATGATGCACTTTTGAGTCGCATGAGAAGCTCACTAAGGGATAAGTGTACCCCATCGTTATCAAGTAATAAATCCGGACAAGTCCAGGTATCGAATCCACAGGATTTATACCGCAAGTACCAAACTACTGGCTTTCGTTGTCTCCTAGTGTATCTTCGCTTCGGAACCATCATCCAAGGCCCATACTCTGTTTCCGTCTCCCTAGTCATCTCCTTTGGTACTTCCTTGGCGTTCCCCTCCCCGCCACTAGTTCCCTGTTGATTTACTTCAACAGTAGTGGAACCCACGCGGTCATGCTGAGTAACGGCATGTATAATTCTCGGGTAAATGCAAGCAGCCTTAGAGTGGCCATACCGTCCACAACTCGTGCATGCCACATGTAGACCTTCATATTCAATTTTGTAGCTACACCCATTTACTTCAAATTCTGCCACTAAAGGCTTCAAGAGATCAATCTCAACACAAACACGGGCGAACCTCCCCCTTGTAGCCTTAATTGTATTTTTGTCGGCCTTAATAGCTTTACCAAATGAATTCGCCACAACCATCACAAACTCCGCATTATAAAGCTAAACGGGCAGATCAGGGAAGCAAACCCAAACCATAGTGGATGCAATAGTAGCTGTCTCCGCTTTGAATTCAGGTGTAAATGTTCAGACTGAGAGATAATGTCCCTGTATAGTCCAAGGTCCATCCTGCACAACCCTCTCACGATCTTTTAAATCCTTAAATTGAACTAAATAAAACCCGTACTCAATATCCATAATATCAACATTCCCTTTCGGCTTCCAGAGCTCCATAACACATTTTTGCAATGCAATGTATCCAATATTTCTTCCAAGCACTTTGATGATAAGAGCATCCCTCCATGGAGCAGCCCAATCCTCAAGTGCCTCATCAGATACTGTAAAACAAGGTTTCAAAGGGTTGTCAAGTGAAATTATAACAACTCCATCAGCAATTAGATCCCTATATACATACGGAACCTCTCAAGTTGAATTTCTAACGAGGGTATCTCTATAGGAGGTCTCAACATCAGCATCCATGGCAGTTACTCCATGACCGATGTCCGGCGGCACAACGGAGGCACAAAAAGGAGAGGAGGGCGGTAATGAACTTCCAGATAGGGGAGGAGAAGAAAATAAAGGGACGTCTGGTGGCTGAACAGTAGTGCAAAAGCGAGATGATGGCGACGCTGGAATTCCAAAACGAGGAGAAGAAGAAGCGACCACCTTTCGCGCCGCCTGAGAGAAGGAGACCTGACCGACATCAATTATTTTGGTACCGTCGCCGTCGTCCGTAGACCAAGCCTGTGAACCAAGCATGAAGAGAACGATGCTAGGGTTTACTAGAGAGAAAGCGATCTCACAATCGCAGGGGGAGAGAAGACACGTTTTTTAATATGTCTAAGCCAACGCTATATTATTGAATATTGATCTTATAATATCTCTTCCAAAACCAACTTTTCAAGTCTCACTCGAAATTACCATTTTTCACCAAAAGCAAATATCCATTTTAGTCCTTCAATTTCTAAAACAATACCCACAAGTCCAATGTCTTGTATAATACTATTTAGGACCTTATTTATATTATTAAATATTGATCCTATAATATTTCGTCCAAAACCGACTCCTAAAGCTAGGGGTATGCATCGGTTCGGTTTAAACCGCATACCGAACCGAACCGAGTGAATTCGGTTTTTTGATTCAGTTTTTTTAACAATTCGGTTCGGCATCGGTTTTCATTTTTAGTGTAGTTCGGTATTCGGTTCGGTTCGGTGTGGTTTGACGGAAAATGTAAAAAAACTGAACCGCACCGAATTACACATATTTTACATATATATATATATATATATATATATATACATATTTGATTATACAAGTTTAATTTTTTTTATTATTGTTGAGATAATAACCCAATAAAGATATATTTTCGAAATATAGTGATTTTTATTTGTTATTTGTTATTTTTAACTTAATTCGGTATGTTTGGTTTAAACCGAACCGAACCACATATTTCGGTTCGGTTTTAATTCGGTTTTACCTATTATTCAGTTCGGTACCGGTGTGAATTATTTTTATCATTTCGGTATTTGGTTTTTTCGGTTCGGTTCAGTTCAGTTTTGTACCGATGCACACCCCTACCTAAAGCCTCACTCGAAAAAACCATTTTTCATTAGATTTTCCGAAACAAAAAGCAATTATCCATTTCAGTCCTTCAATTTTTAAAACGATACCAACAAGTCAAATGTCTTCTATCATACCACTTAACACCCTTTTTATATTATTAAGTATTAATCCTATAATATCTCGACCAAAATCGACTCCTAAAGCCTCACTCGAAATAACCGTTTTTTACTTTTTCATAATACAAAAAGCAAACTTCAAATTTTAAAACGATATCAGCAAGTCCAATGTCTTCTATCATACCACTTAACACCCTTTTTATATTATTTAATATTCATCTTATAATATAGTGGCATCATAGAATATATTAAATAATTAAAAAAAGGGTGTTAAGTGGTATGATAGAAGATATTGGACTTGTTGGTATCGTTTTAAAATTTGAAGTTTGCTTTTTGTAATCTAAAAAAGTAAAAAATGGTTATTTCGAGTGAGACTTGAGGAGTCGATTTTGGTTGAGATATTATAGGATTAATACTTAATAATATAAAAAGGGTGTTAAGTGGTATGATAGAATACATTTGACTTGTTGGTATCGTTTTAAAAATTGAAGGACTGAAATGGATAATTGCTTTTTGTTTTAGAAAATCTAATGAAAAATGGTTTTTTCGAGTGAGGCTTTAAGAGTCGGTTTTGGACGAAATATTATAGGATCAATATTTAACAATATAAATAGGGTCTTAAATAGTATTATACAAGACATTGGACTTATAGGTATTGTTTTAAAAATTGAAGGACTAAAATGAATATTTGCTTTTTGTTATGGAAAATCGAGTGAAAAACGGTAATTTCGTGTGAGACTTGAAAAGTTGGTTTTGGAAGAGATATTATTGGATCAATATTCAATAATATAAATAGGGTCTTAAATGCTATTATACAATATATTAGACTTGTTGCTATCGCTTTAAAAATTGAAGGATTGAAATGAATATTTGTTTATTGTTCCGAAAAATCGAGTGAAAACGGTAATTTCAAGTGAGACTTTAAGAGTCGATTTTACACCATGTAAGATAAGATGAATATTAAATAACATAAAAATAAAAATGGTGTTAAGTGGTATGATTAGTGGCAGAACTAGGTCAGAGTAATTAGGTTAAGGCATATGCATGAGGAACATGAAGTCTTTTTTTTTAAAATAATCTGAAACTATCCGTTTTATTAAAACAAGTCCAAACATAATAAACCTCCCTTTATTTTTTTTTTCAATTTTCCATTTTAATTAAAGGAAAATTACATCATAGTTCATGTTTCAGTTTTATTTTACATTTAAGTAATTCTTATATTTGTGTTTTATCACTTCATACTTTTATTTTTTATTTTGTCAAATTCAGTTATCTTTTTTAGTATTAAAAAAACCATAATTTTGAAAAACAGAAGTGGCGTACGGATTGTTAAAAAATGACAAAATTAGGCATAATAAGAAATCCTTTTTTGAGTATGAAGTAACCGTAAATATTTACTTATTCATGATTTCTATGTAATTCTACTTTCTCTATGATATTTCTAGAATAAAAAGGATGAATTTGATATATTACAAATAAAAGTTACTAATTTAATTAAATTATAAATTTTTTTAAAACATTTTGCGCACAATGCGCTTACATTAATTAAATAAGAAAGAAAAATTCTCACCAAACCCGGATGTAATTCGAACCCATGACCTCCCTAGTCACAGGTAAACTCTCAACCACTAGGCTAAGAGCTTATAAATATTATTAGCATTACGATTGTTATGTGAAAAGCCCTTCATTGAGGAAATTACACACAAAAGCATATGTAGGAAATAGTTTGCAATTATATCAAACTTTATTTGCATTTTGTCAAATAGGAAGTTATTCAAAATCGGTTGATTTGGATAAGGTTGGGAAAGAATGGAAATTCAAAAAAGCCTACTTTCTCTATGATATTTCTAGAATAAAAAGGATGAATTTGATATATTACAAATAAAAGCTACTAATTTAATTAAATTATAAATACTATTAGCATTATGATTGTTATGTAAAAATCCCTAATTCATTTGGGCCTTCCATATTTTGGGCATGTCCAATAGTGGTAGGTTCGGCTCATTCCTACTTCAACATCTTCCATCTAGTTTATAATAGTACTATGTCATTTTCCCTTTCACATGACACAAGATACATGATAAGTATTTGTTTTCGTGTCGTCTGAATATTTTTCGTGTGACAGTATTTTAACTCTATGTCATCTGAAGACGAAATGAAAAATGCGCTCGATTCTCAGATGATGTTACGATTACAGAATCCTGTCATCCAAATAAAACACACGTTTTTGTTAAATTTCACTTACTCATCAGATGACACCTGCAATAAATGACTGTCATTGTATACGGAAAACAAAAAAAGTGGCAAACGAAATTTCACTTACGCGGCCATATACCAATTTTAGGCACTGGATGGTTTGACTGAAATTTTAGCTCGTATATAAACCCTGTATCTCACCCAAAACCCCATTTTCTAGGTTACGCAATCTTGATCCCCTCTCATCTCTCTCTATCTCCATGGTTGATTCATGCAATCAGTGAGCTCGAATAAGGATCTATTGATTCACGCAATTTTGATCCCCTCTCATCCCCATTTTCTGGTAAGTATCTATTAATTTTCATTGTTCCTTACTCTTTCTTTTCCTCATCTGATTTACTTTTGTGTATGTCGATTTCTGTAGCTGGAATAAGGATCTATTGATTTTCAGTCCTATCATTGAAAGGGTTAGATCTCTCGCTTAGATACACTGATTTTATTGTATTCATTGTTAGATTCACCGCTGAAAAGCTTGGGTCTTTATCTTTTTTAACCTAGGGCAATACAGTGCCAGTTACTGAAGATGTTCTGATTTCTTTTTATTTGAACATAATATTTGCAGGGATAGTAAGAATGCTACATGTGAAGGCTGAATGAATAGATTGTCAATCAGTTCTTGCGTTTAGCATATGGGAAGATTTCTTTAACTTATTGAGTATATATTGTTGTTATGTTGGTTTGAACTGATTGGTTGCATGTATGATGTTGTTGTGGGTGGTGCTGTTGAGATAGGTTTGCAATATATCTTCCACTTGGCTTGTTATCTGAATGAGTATGTGTATGTATATGAAGCATGTTGGCCTGTTCATGCTTGATGTTCTGCTTAGGAAGCTAGAAGTGATTGGGTATGTTTGATGTACTATTTAGGAGCATAGAACACATTGATTTAGGAAACTAGCCTGATTTAGTATATTTATTGTTATGTGGGTTTGAACTGAATGATTACATATATGTATGATGTTGTGGGTGATGATGAAATGATTGGTATGAACTGATTGGTTAGATATAATTGTTTAGGAAGCTAGGACTCATAGAGTTTATGTATGAATGTTCATTGTGATTGGTAATACTCTTACATGGCTTGATATGTGTATGTCTATGAAACATGACTTGTTTGATGTTCTGTTTAGGAAGCTAGACTGATTGAGTATGTGTACGAATGTTCATTTGGGCATGTATCTGATTAGTTACATGTATGATGTTGTTATGATTGGCCATACTCTTATGCTATGAATGTTCATTGAGTGAAATAATGTTCATGCCTGCAACATATGGTTTGTGAAGCATAGTCATATGGTCAACCTAAATCTCCATTACTATGTATCATGTCACTTGACTTCTTATGCTTATGGAAAAGTATTTAGCATGGTGATGAAGTTGTATGATTCTAACAACACAAGTTTATGACTAAGCTTGTGGTGACAGTATCATACACTTCATCACCATGCTAACTGTTGTCCTCCGAACAGACTCTAGCAAGTGCACTAGATACAAGTAATAAAATGATAAGTAGAGTATCGTCTCCACAGGGATTGATGACCAAATTTTACTAGAAAAACCTTGCAGAACAGGGTGTTCATGGTGTGTGACTTTTTTTAGTTGAGAAATGATGTGATGTGTTAACAGCAATACTAGTTAAGAGATTCAGTGTAATAAAAATGAGTTTTGATAATGATAAAAAAGGTAGAATAGGCTAGGCACAGCGAAACAGGTTACCTTAAGTCCCTAAACACCCTATTTATTCATGAATGACGCAAAGTGAAGTCAAGGTCTCTACTTTAATGCTCACTTAAGTCAACTCTCGTTTGTTCTTAAGATTCTAAGACTTACTACAACCATAAGCGTCCCTAAGGTTGGTTCTTTCTTGCATTACGATTGAAACAACATTTTAATAAAGAAAACCCTTGATATAACAACCTAACATCTCTACTTCGGGGTTGGATGTTTGATAAAAGGTTCGGTGAAGATGAAAGTAGTTCCCTATCATTCGTCTAGCACTATCATACTTGCATAAGCAATGGAATAGAAAGCTTTATCAAACACTTCATAAATTAACAACATTCATTCATAAATAGAAATTAGGAAACTTACATAACCAGCCCTAACTGGCCGAACCTATTCAAAATGACTACTCACTCATACTGCCGAGTGAACAGTCTGCTTCCATTCTACATAGCTCCATCAATGGAGTCATCTTCCTTGAGAGCTCTTCTCTCTACCAAAAACGTCTATTTTTCAGTTCAACAAAAGATGATCTATTCTTTTCCCCACTACGTCTATTTAAGGGAAAAGAAAAGGTCAACACGGTACATAAAGTATCCAAGCAAATATTACAAAACCAAGTAAATTGTTCACAAATCCTAGAATGCTAAAAGTGGTTAAGATCCTTTTGACCCTTGAACACTCAAGGGTCGAACTTCATGTCATCATGCTAATTTTCTCTGCTCTTATCCGCCTTTCTGCCTGCTGCTCCTGCCGCACCTGCCTTCCGTCCTGTCGCTATCTATCATCAGAAGTTCCAGCGTTAGACCGCTGGATCAAAAAATGGCTCAACTCCTCATGGTATGCGCAAAACAGGCTGATTCTAGTCTGTTCGACTTAATCTTTCCTTATCTGCATAAAAACACTTATAAGACCTTCTTTCTTGTAGTTACCCTAAAAACACCCTTAATTCATTATAAATAACATGTTAATTTGTAGTCAAATTCATGCCTAACAAATACCCCCAAATCGAATCTTTGCTTGTCCTCAAGTAAACAACATATAGAAAATAAGTTAACTATAGGGAGAGAGTTAGGAATGAAAGAATACAGAAAAAGGGGTTTTGAGGTGATCACGGAAAGGAAGGGATTATAACAGATCATTTTGTTCTCGGGAAATATCAACAGAAAAATGCAAGTCACAATATTTGATGAGGTTATGCCAGTGTTAGATCGTGTAACCTACTCAAGAAATTCCTTAAAGCTTAAAGTTAGACCTCAATTTTCACAATGAACAACCTGTTTGCCTGTCATGCCTCACTAAGGAGTGGAATTTTTCACTCACTCTCGTATGGCTCTTATTCGCCATAAGGAAGGGAATGCACTTTCACTCCTTAGCTCAGTAAATACACTAGTAGGGTGTGAGTTTGCTTTTTGGTCCTATTTCTATGGATCAAAATTTTCCAAACAGAGTCCAAAGGTCTTTTATAGGTTGTAATGCAAGGTTAAAGTTCATGTGTCGAAGTGAACGGCTTTTGTGTGTAAGAGTTCTTTCCTCATGCACTTTACACGAATCCTTTATTTCTTACATACAACATTGCACAACTTGTTTTGTCAAATGACTTACCCACACTTTTTATTAACTCCTACCACTAAACAACTAATGATTTGGGCACACATTGTGATAGTGTGCCCTGAATGAAGAGGTTCTTTACAGATTTTTCTTTTTCCTTTCACTCATTTTCTTTTATTCACTATTTTATTTTAGTATGGGCTCGAGTTTCCTCAGCCAAATTATATTTTTAACTGGTATAGCTTGCATGAGGCAGATTCTCGGCTCTTTAAGCTCATAGTGAAGGGATTATGGTTATTCATAGGCTATGTTAACGAAAAACATGGGTAAGGCTCAAATGGTTCATCCTACTATATGGGTGCAATGCACGGGTTAGGTCTTTTAAAGGTTGAGTTAGGTGCCTAATGCCTTTATCATTCTAGGTTTGTAAAAAAAAATCCATTTCTATAGGGCATACCAAAGCAAATTCTCCCTAAAGATAGTAAGTACTGGCCCACTCTTAAAAGAATCAATGCATTTTTAAATGCAATTTCAGGCTCAAGTTCTCACTATTTTGGGGGTTTATGCATTAAGGCAAAAGGTCCCTCTCGTGAAAGTTGATTTAGAACTTCAAAAGTTTTGGAACTTCAAGACTCGGGTAGTTAAGATCAACATAAGGCTATCACCACACATTTCAATCATAACAAGCACAGTCTGTTTAGTGATTACTGCAGAACCTAAACAATCGAAACACTAGAATATTTACAAGGAAATGAACACAAATGAAGAATTTTTACTAAGGACAGATAAGGGTTTCTTTTTGTACGAAACAAAGATCACAGGGGGTAACTTGTTATTCAGTAAGATCATACTACATTAACAACTTGTTCAAGCTTTTATTATGTTTATGCATACAGATCTTGTAATTAGTAATTCCCACCCCCAAATTAGAATGGAACATTGTCCTCAATGTTATTTTGAACAAAGGCATAGGGAAAACAATATAAGCAAGATAAAAGACGAGTGTAAACAAATGCAAAGAAGGGGTATAAGTGTTACCAGATGCTAGGATAGCGACATTTTGAATGATCAGACAGGCGGGGAAAGAGAGGAATCAACCTCTCTATCCACAACAGGATTAGCGCCATCCCCTTTCGAGGAGGCAGCCGCGTTGGCAGTTGTTTCAGTTTTAGCTCTTACCGGACTCTTGATTGAGGCACCAGAGGGACTCTCCTTCCCATGCTCCTCCACACAGAGGTGTTTGAGCATGTCAATCTCTCCCTGGTGCACTGTATTTGTTCGTTCCAGAGCAAAGATCTGTTCTCTACAAGCTTGGGTTTGAGCAAACAGGGCGTTGAACTTAGACAGGATGTCTTTATTGGAGAGCCTGGCACGTTTCTAGTAAAAGCCCAGATCTTTGGCTTGCTCGATTTGTTCCGACTCGGATGACACCGATACAGTAGGCTCATTTTTCCTCTTCCTATTTTCAACCCTTTTGGCCTCCACAAAGTCTGACATCCAGACCCACTTCCCATTCACCATTCTCCCGAACAACATGCTCTAAAGGCTTTTCACATCTATTTGGTCTGGGCAGTTGACCACAGTGAGCCGGTTTCTGTCTTCTGGCTTGAATACCCCTAAAGCCTCCGCTATTCGAGTCACAATGCTACCACAGCAGATGACGGATGAGTTCTTCTTTCCAAACGCGCTAATGTACTCCCCAAACCAAAAGCCAAGGTTCATTCTGCGTCCCTGTACCATACTCCATAGAGACGTAAGGTCTGCGTGAGGGATAGTGGCCTAGTTCTCGCGCGCAAAGATGGTGCCTGAGACCAGTTTATGCAAGTACCGGATGGCGTAGTCCTCTATACTAGATGCCTTGGATGCACTACTGTCGTAACTTGGCTGGCCCGAGATTGAGCGCCAGAAAGTCGATGGGTTAAACTCATC
This sequence comes from Euphorbia lathyris, assembly GCF_963576675.1. Taxonomy (NCBI): domain Eukaryota; kingdom Viridiplantae; phylum Streptophyta; class Magnoliopsida; order Malpighiales; family Euphorbiaceae; genus Euphorbia; species Euphorbia lathyris. The sequence goes on from NC_088915.1 coordinate 91,336,253, forward strand.
CGGGGTCTTAGTGAAAGCCCCTTTGTACCCTTCAGACTCCAAGTCATCGTCATTCGCAGCGCCGAGAAGGTTATTGAATGTGTTCAAGGATGGCCGTTGGGGATGGTTCATCAGTCGGAAACTGAACTTTCCTTCTTCCTCTAGGTCGGTGATCTTCAGATCATGCTTAAAAGTGGCTAGAAACTCCAAAGTGAGCTCCTTATACGCTGGTTCTTTCATCTCAAAGAAGCAGCCAAAATGGCCCGCTTCCATGGGTTTCTTTACTCGTTCCGCAAGCTTGAGCTTTTTCAGCGTATCCCAGTATACCGTTCGTACCGGCCCAAATTCGAGCTGAGCCAGATCCTCATAGTATTGTTTCACCGCGACATCCTTAAACTGAGACAGTTTCTTGACTAGTTTCTTGTCCGGTACAAACGCGACTGCGCTTATGCCCACTATCTTGCTCTTCCCTTTTTCTTTCTTTGTGCCTTCAACTTTTACTTGTTTCCCTGAACCTCGAGTCCTCATCTTGTTATAGCGACTAAATAGGGACACCCAAAGATAATTATCAAAGAATATGGGGAACGGTGTGAAAAAGGAAAGAATGTAAAACAATGTTGAACTAGGGTCCACAATGCAGTCAATCCCTTAAGTAGAAAAACGAGTGAAACGGCCTGTTGCCAGAACTGTCACTATGACGACGTTTCAGTGAGCGCCACCTGTAAGTGTGGTTGTGGCAACAGCCGCGTCCAGTCGAAAGGACGCTTTGGGGAAGCAAATGGTTTCTTTTCGAGTTTGAAATTACTACACCCTACCCACTTTGGTTTTACCGAGAAAGGTGCAATAGTATAATAATTATCAAACAAACAGATTGATTTGATGTTCACTTTATCTGCCCTATGTTCACTTACCCATGGTCTTCTCCTCAAAATATTATTTCACTTGCCCCTTTTTAAACAAGTAAAAAGTTAAAACTTTTCCCATAAGGAAGGGTAAAAGTTTTACATCTTTGCTCGTTCAAAGGGATTAACTTAATTTCGGGCCCTCATATGACACAAGATTAATCTTAACCAGACTAAGCAATGCTAACTACAATATTTCAAAAATGTAAAATAAAGTATGAAAATGCAAGGTTACTTGTGCTTTGGTGTTTGCAGCTGACACCTTGTTCTTGATTCTATAGGCTCGGGGGGTCTTAGAAGTGGACAGTGTCAATCTTCCTTGTGTGATCATTCTCGAGATAAGGTTTTAGCCTTTTCCCGTTCACCTTGAAAGGTTCATGACCCTCCTTGCCAATTTCTACAGCCCCGTGACCGAACACCTTGTTTACTGTATAAGGCCCTGACCATCTTGATTTCACTTTTCCAGGGAACAGTCTGAGCCTTGTGTTGTACAAAAGGACCCCCTATCCTTCTTGAAAGTTTTTCTCCTGGATTTTTCTGTTGTGCCATATCTTGGTATTTTCCTTATAATTCACGACATTTTCATAGGAAAACAGCCTGAATTCTTCCATGTCACAGAGTTACAATCTTCTTTGTTCGCCCACAGCCTGTTTCTCAAAATTCAAGAAAGTTAAAGCCCAAAAGGCTCTATGTTCCATTTCTACGGGAAGATGATAGGACTTTCCATACAACAATCTAAATGGGGACATTCCAATGGGTGTCTTATATGCAGTTCTATATGCCCATAAAGCATCGTCAAGCTTGTTTGCCTAGTCTTTCCTAGAATTGCCGACGATTTTTTCCAAAATTCATTTGATTTCACGATTTGAAATCTCTACATGTCCACTAGTTTGTGGATGGTAAGGCATGGCAATTCTATGAGAGACTCCAAGCTTGCCCATCAGCTTTTCAAATTTAGCATTGCAAAAGTGAGTTCCTTGATCACTAATGATCGCTCGTGGGACACCGAATCGGGCAAACAACCTTTTCAGGAATTTTACAACCAGACGGGCGTCATTAGTGGGACTAGCAATTGCTTCAACCCACTTGCTCACATAGTCGACTGCAACTAAGATGTATTTATGCCCAAAAGACGTAGGGAATGGTCCCATGAAGTCTATGCCCCATATATCAAATATTTCACAAACAACAATGTTATTGAGGGGCATGGCATTTGGAGCTGAAATATTGCCTGTTCGTTGGCACTCATTACAAGTGCGTACAAACTCATTGGCATCCTTGAAAATGGTTGGCTAGAAAAAACCTGATTGAAGCACTTTCGCTGCAGTTCTGCTTGCGCTATGATGTCCTCCTGCTTCTCTATTGTGACAATGGCTCAAAACAGCATGTCCTTCCTCTTGAGAGATGCACCTGCGAATGATTTGATCGGTGCACAACCTGAAAAGATAGGGTTCCTCCCAAAAATAATATTTGATCTCTGCATAGAACTTCTTTCTTTGGTTAGTGGACATGTTATGATGTTTTAGTGAACTAGCAAGGAAATTGGCAATGTCAGTAAACTATGGAGCATGCTATATAGTATACAGACGCTCGTCTGGAAATATTTCGACAATTTTTTATTGTTCCTTGCTGCTCGGATGAGAAATTCTGGACAAATTATCACCCGCCACATTCTCAATTCCCTTCTTGTCCTTGATCTCGAGATCAAACTCTTGAAGTAAGAGTAACCACCGTATCAGCCTTGGCTTTGCATCTTTCTTTACAAACAGGTAGCATAATGTAGCATGGTCTGTGTAGACAATGACTTTGGACAAAACCAAGTAGGGACGGAATTTGTTAAAGGCATATACTACTGCGAGAAGCTCCTTCTCTGTAGTGGTGTAGTTCTGTTGAGTCTCGGTTAATGTTTTGCTTGCATAATAGATGGGCTGGAATTTCTTCTCAATCCTCTGCCCAAGAACAGCTCCCACACATGTATCGCTAGCGTCACACATCATCTCAAATGGCTGTTCCTAGTTAGGTCCTGTCAGTATGGGTGAGTTGATCAGCTTGCCTTTTAATAGTTCAAATGCCTTCAGACAGCTTGTATCAAATGAGAATTCCACATCTTTATGTAGCAAGGCTGACAAGGGTAATGCGATCTTTTAGAAATCCTTTATAAACCTTCGGTAGAACCCTGCGTGCCCAAGGAAACTTCTCACATCCTTGACATTAGTTGGAACAGCAAGTTTCTCTATCACTTCCACCTTGGCCTTGTCCACTTCCATTCCCTTTTCAGAGATTTGATGCCCAAGAACGATTCCACCGGTAACCATGAAGTGGCATTTCTCCCAATTCAAGACTAAATTGGTCTCCCTACATCGCACTAACATAGCCTCAAGGTTGTTTAGACAGCTCCCAAATGAATTTCCATAGACAGAGAAATCGTCCATGAAGATTTCCACAGTCTGCTCCACCATATCATGAAAGATAGACATCATGCACCTTTGAAATGTAGCTGGGGCATTGCATAATCCAAATGGCATGCGTCTGTAGGCATATGTCCCGTAGGGGCACGTAAAAGTTGTCTTCTCTTGATCTTCACTGTGGATGGCAATCTGATTGTACCCCGAGTATCCGTCAAGGAAACAATAAAATGCATACCCTGCTAAACGTTCTAGCATCTGATCAATGAAGGGCAAAGGGAAATGATCCTTCCTTGTTGCCTCGTTGAGCTTCTAATAGTCCACACAAACTCGCCATCTTGTTATGGTTCTTGTGGGGACCAACTCATTTTTCTCATTGAGAACCATTGTGGTTCCTCCTTTCTTTGGCACAACATGAACAGGGCTCGTCCAGATACTATCAGGGATGGGATAAATGATTCCTGCATCCAACAGCTTGATCATTTCTTTCTGCACAACCTCCTTCATATGGGGGTTCAGTCTACGCTTTGGCTGGATAGATGACTTATGATCTTTCTCCATCAGAATTCTATGAACGTAGATTGTCGGACTAATACCCTTGATATCATCAATTTTCCACGCAATCGTATCCCGGTTTCTTCGCAGTACCTCCATAAGTTGAGCTTTCTGATCAGGGGTTAGCTTTGAAGATATAATCATCGGGCTTCCGCTAGGTGGTTCCAAAAATGCATACTCTAGGTGTGATGGTAAAGGTTTTAGTTCTGGTTTAGTCAATGGCATAGTGGGTATTTCAGGTGGTTCTTGATGAGTGGGAATAGTGGGATCTAGAGGAGGTGTAAGCAAGTTAGTTTCAATGGAACATCCTGTTCCTTCACATAAATTCACCTCTTCTCCCAGGAGAGCCTCGAGAGTGTCCTGTCCCTGTTCCTGCAAAGTGGAAAGACTTTGAAAATCATCTAAGAAACAACATGTGTCATCACTAGTGTTAGCTCGTCTCATAGCCTCATTTATTTTGAAAATGATTTCCTCCCCATTAATTCTTAAAAATAGTTGTCCCTCTCCCACATCTATCAATGCTTTACCCGTTGCTAAGAACGGTCTACCCAAGATAATAGGAACATGCAGGTCCTCATCTATATCCATTATGATGAAATCAACAAACAATATGAATTTTCCTACTTTGACCAACACATCTTCCACTACTCCCCTAGGGTAACATACCGACCGGTCAGCCAACTGAATGGACATTCTGGTTGGTTGTGGTTCTCATAGTCCTAGCTTAGCATACACAGAATATGGCATAAGGTTTATACTAGCTCCTAGGTCACATAGTGCATTTTCAATATTTAACTTGCCAATTGAACAGGGAATAGAAAATTCCCTGGATCCTTCAGCTTTTTCGGAAGCTGCTGCTTGTTCTGGAGTATTGAAGAACAGTCCCTGTTTAGTTGGATCATCGAGATGTTTTCCAACTTCTTCTTGTTTGACAAGATATCTATTAAGAATTTTGCATATGTCGGCATCTGGGCAAGTGCTTCCACGAAGGGAATGTTGATATGCAGCTTTCTCAAGGTGTCTAGCACCTTAGAATTTTTCTCTTCAAGCTTCTTGTTTATCAGCCTCGTCGGATAAGGTACAGGTGGCACATAGGGTGGAGGTGGTTTGTGTTGAAACACCTTTCCACAAGATTTTGATTTGACAAAATCATACATGATTAAGAGACAATTAAATTTAAGTGCTTTGATTTAATTGTACTAATCCGTTTGTTCAATATTGAGTACAAATATAAATGCAAAAGGAAATAAAAATAAGACAGGACAAAGACACAGCGTAAGCTGAGTAAAGAGCAACTCAGCATCATTAAAGATAAGTCATCGTCACAACAACAGGCTAAGAATGAAGATAATATGAGAAGCTGAGTAAAACGGAACTCGGCATAAAAGAAGAAATGCCTGCTTCAGAACGAAGTCTTACAAAACGAAGCTGACCTTGGAAGCTGAGTAAGGGAGAACCCAGTATGAAATCTGGCAAACAATCAAAGGCAGTGGATAACGAAGTCAAGCTGAGTTATCTTCAGGACAGCATGAAAAGTCCGTTGGCTAGAAGACAAAGACTGCCAACCCTCTGCGCCAATAATAGAAATCTCAGGATTACGCAAAAGCCAAATTCCAAGATGAATGGGTCAACTGTCCGTGGCTAAAAGACGAACTGCCACAAAAAGACAAACTTTGCAGGAAGAAGACAAGCCTGACGTCTGAAGAATTCAGGATTCAGGATTGGCCTGCACATCTGAAGCTGACCAGAGATTTGTCCCCTAAAAGAGCCATTTTGGACTCAACGGACAAATCAAATTTCAAATGATTTGTTTCCTACATTTCAACTATAAAAGGGACAAAGGTTTTATTTGGAATATTGCCGATTTACAGAAAATCATAAGTGAGAAAGATACAAATCCAAAGCACTCAAAAACAAGAAAAAGATCTTACACCAAACTTCCATTCTTTGTGTAAATGCTATATTGATTGATTGTAATCATCTAAAGTGTTCTTTGTTTGAAAGGGAACAAGTTCTTATCAATTGTAATATTGAGAGTATATGCTGAGTGCTCGGTGTTGAGTACTTAGTGGTAGAGAAAATCTGGGTGTTCGGTTATAGCATTCAGTAGGAGTTGAGTAGACGAATAGAGGAAGGTACTCTTGCATATTCAACTGCCTTGTAAACGGTTTGTGCTCTACCTTTAAAGAGCTCAGTATTGGATTCTAAAAGCCCGGAGGACTCTGGGGACTGGACGTAGGCAGAGAGGCCGAACCAGGATAAGTGATACTGAGTAATCTCTAACTCTATATATATATATATATATATATCTGTATGTGTTGTATGGTAAACTTACTCAGCATCTAAACTGATTAAGCTGACTCTGAGTAAATTAGAGTGCTAAGTTGAAAGCTGACCTCTGTGAGTGTCAATTCTCAACTTACAAGTAAAACAGTTCTAGTCAATATCTGACTAAAGTTGTCTTACGCTAACTTCGGCCAAGCTAACCAAAACTGAGTTGACAAACTTACCAAAATTGTTAAGTCAGCATAAATAATTAAAAAAACTTATATTAGTTCCTAACCCCCCCCCTTGGAACTAATCACACGGGTCCAACAAGTGGTATCAGAGCCTAAGCTCACTACTCTAAGATATAACTATCTTGAGCGGATCCCCATAAATGGCTGAGAACAGCACTCATTTCCTCCCAGGAAACCAAACAACACAGATACTCCCTGAGGGATTATCAATTACTAGGCCTCCCCTATTCTTTGGGTCTAATTACACATTCTGGAAGAATAGGATGAAAAACTTCATTCAAGCCACAAATATGAGTGCATGGCTTGCAATTGTTCAAGGTCCACATGTGCCATATAAAACTGTTGATAACGAGAAAGTTATTAAGAGCGAAGCTGAGTGGACAGAGGATGACCTTAAAAAATTACAAAATAATGCTTCGGCTATAAATATGCTTCACTGTGCTTTAGATGCTGCAGAATACAATAAGATTTCAGGTTGTGAGTCAGCACATGAGATTCGGAAGAAGCTGGAAGTGACTTATGAAGGCACAAGTAAGGTTAAGGAATCCAAGGTCAATCATCATATGAGACTCTACGAGCTGTTCGAGATGAATGAGAACGAAGACATCTCGGAAATGAACTCAAGATTCACAAACATCATAAATGAGCTCAAAAGACTCGGAAAGAACTTCACTGAAGAGGAACATGTGAAGAAAATCCTGAGAAGTCTACCTAAGAGCTGGCAAGCAAAGAAAACAGCTGTAGAAGAAGCTCAGGACTTGACTACCTACAAATATGATGAGCTGATCGGATCCTTGCTGACCCATGAAATCTCCATGAAAAACTTTGAAGCTAAAGAAAAGTCTGAAGATAAGAAACAGAAATCACTAGTGATGAAAGCTGACTCCACAGAAGCTGAGTCAACTGATGATGAGGAAATGGCTATGTTCACTAGAAAGATGAAGAAGCTGTTCAGAAGAAATGACAGAAAGAGCAAACGGCCATACAAGAGAGGTGATAGGTACAAAGCTGAGTCCAGTGACAAATATAAGAAGGACAGCTCCAAGTCTGTCACATGTTTTGAGTGCCACCAAACTGGGCACATCAAGTCAAGCTGCCCAAACCTAAAAAGGGATAAGAAAGGAAACAAGAAAGCAATGGTAGCAACATGGAGTGACAGTGATGAGTCAACATCATCCGAAACTGATGCAAATGAAACAGCAAACATATGCTTCATGGCCGATGATGCTGATCACTCTCAATTTGAGCAAGCTGACCTCTCTGATGAAACTAACCAGGAGGAACACAACAATGAGGTAACATCCTTACTTTTACTTAGAAACGAAATGGTAAATGCCCTGGGTGATTTATATACACTAACTAAGAAGTGTAACAAGAAAATCAAATCACTCAGCAGGCGGTGTGACGAGATTGAAGAGGTCAATCTGAGTGACCTCAGATATCTCCTCCAAGACAATGCAGATTTACATAGCAACATTCAAATAATGCATAAGGTTGTCACGGAGGTTCAATCTGAGTCAAAGAAACTTAGAAAGGACATTACAACCCTACAGAGTCAAGTAAAAGGCTCAAATAAAAATAAATCTCATGCTGAGTACTCAAGTACTAGTCAGCATAAACAGTTCACCCAGTGTCACTGTTGCGGGAAAAGGGGACACACAAAAGATGTGTGTTGGTTCAACAAGCGGATTGTCCAATGTGACTTCTGCGGAAGAAAAGAACATACCACTAAGGTATGTTGGCATGCTCAGCTTAACAATGCTGACCACACTCAGCGTCACCCTCAAAGGGTAAGTTATTGTGACTTCTGTGGTAAAAATGGCCACACTATAAAAGTATGCCGTCACAAACTAAAATATGACTTTGCCCCTGTTTATACTAACAAGAAAGGACCCAAAAAGAATTGGGTACCTAAAGATGAATAGTTTAAACTGCAGGTCAGCTTGACATGCGTGGAGAAGTCAAAACTTTGGTACATAGACAACGCATGCTCAAGACACATGATAGGTGATGAAACACAATTCATCACACTAGAGCTTAAACGAGGTGGAAGTGTAAACTTTGGAGACAATAAGAAGGGTAAGATAGTCGGCTCAGGTACTATCAGAGGTAACCCAACTATTGATTCAGTCTCCCTAGTTAAAGGTCTCAAATACAATCTGCTGAGTGTAGCTCAACTTTGCAAGAGCGGCAGAAATGTTGTATTTGATGATACTAAGTGTCAAATACTCGAGGGAAATACAAATAAGTTGATTTTAACTGCCCCTCGTGTAGACAATGTATACATGCTAAATTTAGAAAAACAGTTTTCTGAAAACATATTCTTAGTGTCTAAAGAGGATAACTCCTTGCTATGGCATAGAAGACTTGGGCATGTCAGCATGGACCTTCTTGCCAAATTAGCTAGAAAGCAATTAGTTGAGGGCTTACCCAAATTAAAATTTGAAAAAGATCAATTATGTAAAGCTTGTCAGCAGGGCAAACAAACAAAGAAGTCATTTCAAAGTAAAAACATTGTCTCAACCAAGAGACCATTGGAATTACTACACTTGGATCTTTTCGGACCTATCTAGCCACTCAACTTGGGAGGTAAGAAATTTTCCTTGGTCATTGTAGACGATTTCTCTCGGTATACTTGGATCATCTTGCTAAGCAGCAAGGATGAAACTTTTGAGATGTTTACCACATTGATTAAAAAGCTTGAAATTGACAAAGACCTAAGAGTAGCTCATATTAGAAGCGACAATGGTGGAGAATTCAAAAATCAACAGTTTGATGAATTCTGTGAAACCAGTGGTATTGACCACAATTTCTCTGCTCCTAGAACACCTCAATAGAATGGGGTTGTTGAAAGGAAGAACAGAACAATTGTCGAAATTGCTAGAACCATGCTGAGTGAAAATAGGCTTCCAAAATACTTCTGGGGTGAAGCTGTCCACACAGCATGCTATATTCTCAATAGGGCTCTAGTTAGACCTATTCTTAAGAAAACCCCATATGAACTTTGGAAAGGACGAAAGCCCAACATTGGCTACTTTCGTGCCTTTGGGTGTAAATGTTATATACTCAACACGAAAGACAATCTAACTAAATTTGACCCCAAAGCTGACGAAGCAATCTTTTTAGGGTACTCAACAAACAGCAAAGCATATAGAGTCTATAATAAAAGAACTCAGGTTGTAGAAGAGTCTGTACATATTGAGTTCGATGAAGCTGACCCTACAGGAAAGTTAGCTCAGCTCGAAGAAGATGAACCAAGCTCAGCTTCCGCTGATCATCCAGGAGCATCTGAGTCATCAATACAAGAGCTGACCAAAGGTAAGCAAGAAATTGAAATTACCTTTGCTGACCAAACTACTCCTGCAGAAATTGTAGAAACACCTGTTCCAAATAACTTAGTATTGCCCAAAGAAATAAGAATTCCACGAGGACATTCAGAAAAATCTATTCTGGATGCTGCTGAAAACAAGGTAATGACAAGAGATCAGCTGCGGAGGTATCTAAGCAATGTGGCTTTTGTATCAGTACATGAACCAAAAAACTTTGCTGATGCTGAGCACGATGAATATTGGATCAATGCCATGCAAGAAGAGCTTGATCAATTCACCAGGAATGAGGTATGGGATTTAGTACCTAAGCCTAGAAATCAAAAGTCCATAGGAACTAAGTGGGTCTTTAGAAACAAACTTGATGAGCATGGAAACGTAGTCAGAAACAAAGCTTGACTTGTAGCCCAAGGCTATAGTCAGCAAGAGGGTATTAACTATGGTGAAACTTCTGCACCAGTTGCTAGGCTAGAAGCCATACGTATATTGTGTGCTTATGCTAGCTTTATGAACTTTAAATTATACCAAATGGATGTTAAAAGTGCATTTCTTAATGGCTTTATAAACGAGGAGGTATATGTTAATCAACCTCTTGGGTTTGAAGATCCAAAGTTTCCAAACCACGTTTATAAACTCAAGAAGGCCCTGTATGGCCTGAAGCAAGCTCCAAGAGCTTGGTATGAGAGATTGACCAACTTCCTGCTGACCAGGAACTATGTCAGAGGAAAAGCTGACACAACCTTGTTTATTAAGAAAAAGGGTAAACATACCCTACTTGCACAAATCTATGTAGATGATATAATATTTGGTGCTACTGATGAATCTTTGTGTAAAGAATTTAGCAAACAAATGCAAACTGAGTTCGAGATGTCCATGATGGGTGAGCTCAACTTCCTCCTTGGACTTCAGATTAAGCAAGGTAACAATGGCATCTTTATAAGTCAGTCCAAGTACACCAAAGAGATGCTAAAGAAATTTGATATGGAAGATTGCAAGCCCATATCGACCACAATGGGTACTGATACTGTCCTATGCAAAGATGAGAAAAGTAAGTCAATAGATAGTAAACTTTATCGAGGTATGATAGGCTCCTTACTTTATCTCACAGCTAGTAGACCTGATATACAGTACTCAGTATGTTATTGTGCAAGATATCAAGCTGACCCTAGGGAATCTCACCTAATTGCTGTAAAAAGAATTTTTAGATATTTGCAAAGCTCAGTTGATGCAGGTTTATGGTATCCAACCTCAAATGACTTCACACTCATTGGATATACTGATGCTGACTACGAACGAGATAAGCTAGAACGTAAGAGTACTTCGGGAGGATGTCATTTCCTTAGAAGCTGTCTAGTATCTTGGTTCAGCAAGAAGCAATCATCCGTAGCCCTGTCTACAACTGAAGTTGAGTACGTAGCTACTGGAAGCTGTGTTGCTCAGGTCCTATGGATAAAGCAACAGCTTGAAGATTATGGAGTAAAAACAGAAACAATAGAGATCAAATGTCACAACAAGAGTGCCATTGATCTATCCAAGAACCCAATCCAACACAGCAGAATGAAGCATGTCAGCATAAGGCATCACTTCATCAGAGATCACGTACTAAAGGGTGAGATCAAACTGACCTATGTGCCAACAGATGAACAGCTTGCAGATATTTTCACCAAGCCATTGGCTCGTGAACAATTCAACATACTAAGGGAAGCTATCGGTATGTCTAATCCTCTTCAATAATTCTATGTGAAAAAATGAATGTTGAGTGATTGCCATGCTGAGTTAATTCAAAATTAGTAACTACTACATACTGAGCTTAAAATATAGAAAATCACGCTATGCTGAGTTGACATACCTGTTGAAGTGATTACCCTATGCTGAGTTACTAAGAGAAGAAATTCAGTTGCTAGATACTCAATATCACAAATGCTTCGAATTCTAGCAAAACTGAGTAAAAGCCCACTTGCACCATTAAATGCTAACACATGTAACAAATAGCACTTAGGATTATGTAAGCAATAATGGGAAAACCCATGCGCCGAACGTGTCATAAATGATAAAATCCCTGTCGATTGAACGTCCCAAGGTGAAACGGCTAGTTCAATGAATATGATCGATTTCAATCTCTATAAATAGTGGAAGATTTCCCACTTAATCCTCTTTACGCTTGAATCTTTTGGCATTCGAATTCCTCTCTCTCTAAATTTCAAAATTCCTAAGAATCTCTGAGAAGAAAATGTCGAACCCTCAAAATATCTCCAGTGGTGATTCCGGCAAACATCACACCGATGAAAATCCAAAATCTCCTCCTCAGCCTAACCAAACTCTGAACAAAAACCCTCAAGCTGGCCCAGCAAGCTCTTCAAATAAGCCTAGGGAAAGGAACATGATCAAAGTTCACAAGAAGGTCAATAATCTGGAAGTTCTGAAATGCAGATGGTTCTCTCCGAGCTTCATCACCACTGAAAAATCCTTCTGTGAGTGGATTGAGAAGAATGAATGGGTAGGAATTTTTTCTCTCTCTGGAGAAACCTATCCTAGGTTAGTTAGGGAATTCTACTCCAACCTTTTTGTCGCCGAAGACGATGCTGACTATTTGGAAACTTCCGTCAAGGGGCACAAGATAACAATCACCCCATCTTACTTAGCAACCCTACTCAACCTGCCAGAAGGAGGGAAAGAATTTAGAACAACCAAAGAAAAGCTTGACCATGTCAAGGGATTTTGTAAGCCCAAGAATCACAAGGGAGAAATACCCAGTACCTGCATGGGCCAAAATCAGAAGATGGCTCATTACATATTGATTAACTTCATTTTCCCAAAGCTCAGCTCAGCATCGTCGGCATCCAACTTCGAGCAGTGCTTCATATGGCACATGCTGACCTACAACCCACTCAATATGCCTGTGTTCCTGGTTGGTGCACTTCAACGGGGAGGTAAGAAACTCAGACTAGGCTCTCTAATCACCAAAATCCTTGAGGATCAGAAAATTGAGACCATCAATGAGACTGACAGTTTGGGAAGTGAAATCATAGCGGCTCTGCTGTTCAGGTTGTTATTCAACCAACCTTTGAAGGGGACTGAAGGTGCTGAGGAAGATGAGGAAGAAAACGACGCTGAACAAGAAGCAGAAGCTGAGCAAGAAGTAGAAGTAGAACCTAAAGGAAAGAAAGCTATTGCTAAGTCTGCTGAGCCAGCAACAATAAAGAAAAAGAGAAAAGCACTTGAAACGTGCTCAAAAGATGTTGATACTGTCTCAAAAAAGGTACGAGCAGTGTCTAAGGGGAAGAAAGCTGATGCTGACCAAACTCAGGTTACACCTAAGTCAGCAGAAAAGAGAAAGAGGCAAGTTGAGCCCGAAGAGGAGAGTGAAGAAACACCAGATCAACCTCTACAGAAAAGGAAAAGCTCTGGTTTGAAAGTCATTGAAGCTGACCCCGTAAACTGGGTTGTCACTCCCCAGTCACACTTCGTCAAAAGCCTTGGGATTGACATTGAACAAACCCCTGTTGTGCAAGAAGAAAGAGAACAGAGAAGTAATGCCACTCAGCCTGATACTGAGGAAAAAGATCATGCTGAGCCAGATGATGTTGAGCAACATTAGGAGGAAAATGCTGAACAACCAGGGAATGATGTGCAAGATTATTAACTCAATGATGAACTTTTGGAAAAATCATCTTCTGACTCTAGTGAAGATATTCAAACTGATCCTTCACCACTAAGAGCTAAGAAATATCGACGACTCAAGAAGAAGGCACACAAGCAAAAGCCTATTGATCTTCTGGATGATTCCCCACCTCGAGAGCCACTTACTGACCTCTCCGATATCTAGTTCAAATACTTCTCACATGATATTGAGTCTCCTCCTAGGGAATCTGTGCAAAATCAAGCCTGTGTTACTCCTATTGAGGAACAAGCCAAGACTCTGGAACATCCAAATTCTGCCGAGCAAGAGCTCGAAGTCCAAGTTGCTCAAGATGGGGAGACAACTATGGAACAACCTGCTCAACCTCCACCTCATATTGAGTCGGCCAACATCTCTATAAGTCCTTCCCCTCAAACTCAAAA